>NC_057806.1:621750231-622006220 GCF_018294505.1 Triticum aestivum | reverse complement strand
TTCCTTCTCTCTCTCTTCCCTTCCTTCCCCCTCCTAGTTGGACTAGGAAAGGGGGGAAACCTACTCCTAGTAGGAGTAGGAATCCCCCCTTGGGGCGCGCCCTATGAGGCCGACCCTCCCCCTCCCACACTCCTTTATATACGGGGTAGGGGGCACCCCATAGAGACACAAGTTGATCTTAGTCGTGTGCGGTGCCCCCCTCCACAGATTTCCACCTCGATCATATTGTCGTAGTGCTTAGGCGAAGCCCTACGTCGGTAACTTCCTCATCAGCGTCAACACGCCGTCGTGCTGACGAAACTCTCCCTCGGACTCAGCTGGATCTAGAGTTTGAGGGACATCATCGAGCTGAACGTGTGCAGATCACGGAGGTGTCGTGCGTTTGGTACTTGATCGGTTGGATCGCGAAGACGTTCGACTACATCAACCGCGTTACTCAACGTTTCCACTTTCGGTCTACGAGGGTACGTAGACACACTCTCCCCTCTCGTTGCTATGCATCTCCTAGATAGATCTTGCGTGATCGTAGGAATTTTTTGAAATACTGCGTTCCCCAACAGTGGCATCCGAGCCAGGTCTATGCGTACATGTTATATGCACGAGTAGAACACAAAGGAGTTGTGGACGTGGGTATATACATATTGCTTGCCGTCACTAGTTGTTTCTTGATTTAGCGGTATTGTTGGATGAAGCGGCCCGGACCGACATTACATGGCCGCATTCATGAAACTGGTTCTACTAACGTGCTTTGCACACAGGTGGCTGGCGGGTGTCAGTTTCTCCAACTTTAGTTGAGTCGGATTCAATGAACAGGGTTCTTTATGAAGATCAAAAAGAAATCACTATACCGCATTGTGGTTTTTGATGCGTAGTTAAGAATGATTCTTGCTAAGCTCGTAGCAGCCACGTAAAACTTCCAACAACAAAGTAGAGGACGTCTAACTTGTTTTTGCAGGGCATGTTGTGATGTGATATGGTCAAGACGTGATTATATAAATTGTTGTATGAGATGATCATGTTTTGTAGCATAGTTATCGGCAACTGGTAGGAGCCATATGGTTGCCGCTTTATTGTATGAAATGCAATAGCCATGTAATTGCTTTACTTTATCACTAAGCGGTAGCGATAGTCGTACAAGCAATAGTTGGTGAGACGACAACGATGCTACGATGGAGATCAAGGTGTCAAGCCGGTGACGATGGTGATAATGACAGTGCTTTGAAGATGGAGATCAAAGGCACAAGATGATGATGACCATATTGAAAGTGCTAGTGATCGACTAGAGGGGGGGTGAATAGGCGATTTTTATGAAAGTCTTCAAAACATGTAAGTTTCGAAGACAAACGATAGAAATAAACCTATTACCATGCAGCGGAAGGTAGACTACACTAGGCAAACCATAGTCAAGTATTCAATGAAGTGAAAGCACAATGACTAATAGCAGCTAGTCAGTAAGGATCAGGTAGGAAGATATTGTGAAGCCAATCAGAACAAGTAAACGCTCAGTGAAGCCAACTGGTGATGCAATCGTACAATGACTTCACAAGCACCAATAGTAAGTAAAGGGAAGGGAAGGATGAAACCAGTGACTCGTTGAAGACAATGATTTGTTGGACCAGTTCCAGTTGCTGTGACAACTATACGTCTGGTTAGGGAGGCTGAGATTCAACTTAGAAGACCTCGTCTTCACCTTATTCCCCTTGAGCTAAGGACACCCAGTCCTCGCCCAATCACTCTGGTAAGTCTTCAAGGTAGACTTCCAAACCTTCACAGACTTCGTTCACCGGCGATCCACAATGACTCTTGGATGCTCAGAACGCGACGCCTAACCGGCTGGAGGATTCACAGTCCTCAAGTGTAATAAGTCTTCAGATCACACAGACAAGAAGACTTAAGTGATGCCTAACACTCTTTGGCTCTGGGTGGTTAGGGCTTTATCCTCGCAAGGAATTCTCTCTCAAAGGCTTCGAGGTGGGTTGCTCTCAAACGACAAAAGCCGTACTCTAACTCTGAGTAGCCAACCGTTTATGGTTGTAGGGGGTGGGCTATTTATAACCACTAGGCAACCTGACCTGATTTGTCCGAAATGACCCTAGGTCACTAAGGAACTGACACGTGTTCCAACGGTCAGATTTCAAACACACACGGCAACTTTACTTGGGCTACAAGCAAAGCTGACTTGTCCAACTCTGGACAAGATTCGCTCTCATAGTCTTCACTCGAAGACATAGGATTCTGGTTAAGCATCACTTCAGTCATTCTGACTGGTTCACTTGGACCCCACTTAATAGTACGGTGATTCCTATGACTCAACAAAGAAAAACACAGAACGACGAAACTGCTAAGTCTTCGCGCTCCATAGTCTTCATGCGATGTCTTCTCTTGTCATAGTCTTCAATGTGAATGTCTTCACTTACCACCTTTGACTTCAATGTCTTCATACATTTTTAGGGGTCATCTCTGGTAGGAAAACCGAATCAATGAGGGACTTCTACCTGTGTTATCCTGCAATTCTCACAAACACATTAGTCCCTCAACTAGGTTTGTCGTCAATACTGCAAAACCAACTAGGGGTGGCACTAGATGCACTTACAATCTCCCCCTTTTTGGTGATTGATGACAAACTAGTTGAAGTTTTCAACGGGGAATATAATATGTGAACTTTGTAAAGGATAAGGAATTGTCTTCATAAGTTGCAAGGGCTCCCCCTGAAGATGTGCATACAAGTAATTTGCTTTTGGAATGCAAATGCACATGGCAGGTTGTACTTGTGGAGATCTTCTTCAACTTATGATGACAATTCATCATGCATGAAAAGTATGTGAAGATAATGACATGCATAATGAAAAATGGACGTCTGCAAAATGATCTAAGTGCGGAATTTATCGTCACACATGCGGAATTTATCATCGCATCATAGAATAGCAAATAAGTAGCAGACGACCATCGAGTTTAAGTGTTACAACTCAAAGAACCAAATGTATCAAAACGAGAGTTGTAAACACTAGGCAAAACATAAATCAACCGCCCATATGGACCCGCTTGAAGACTATCAAACTCATATGCTTCTCCCCCTTTTGTCAGTAAGGACCAAAAAGGTTTGAAGACATAGAGCATCTACTCGTTCCCATGAGGAGTAGGTGAAGTAGCAAGGTCGTCGGTGTTGTTCGGCGGTGCAGACGAACTTGGGGCAGTGTCGATGCATGCAGAAGTAGGGGGCGGTGAAGTGGCATTGTCTTTTTCCTCGATCACTCTGGCATTCACAGTTGCCGCAGAGGAAGAGAACTCAGAGTCTTCAAGAGACGGAGTTTGTCGCAGTATAGTCCTTCTTGGAGGTGTGGAGTCAAACTTGAAACGTTCAGAGAAGCCATCCTCTTGAAGATTATCTTCAGAACACATAAGCGTCAGCCCTTTCCATGTACGCCGACAGGTTTCATGGGCAACAAAGGCATTCTTGGTGGCAAGATTGCGAATGCGGTTGACATCCACCAAGAGGCTTTGCATTTGGCGCTTCAGCCAGTCATGATGCCTATCCTGTTTCTGATGAAGGGAAATCAGAAGCTCTCGGTCATTGAGAACACGAGATCGCTTCTTGGGCCGTTGGGCAATAGTGCTTTCAGTGGCTTTAGTGAGGGCACGATGAGGTGCACGTGTAGTACCAGCCAGAGGATAAACACGAGTGACTGCTTCAACTCCTTCAATGTTTTGAGAGAAACTTTGATGCTCAGCATTCCGAAGACTAAGAGGCTCCTTGGCAGGCTCTGGATAGATGGCTTCAACGGACATATCAACCAGAAAAATCCGATGATTGCGAGCAGAGGGCTGATATGAGACAACTGAGTGTAGTTTGATCAGCCGCATTATCCATGGAGCGTAAAACTTCAAGCCAAAAAGATCAGATCCTGATGCAACAAGTTGGCGGATGAAGAAGTCTTGTGCATTGAAGCATTTTCTGTGAAGAATATAAAATACCAAAGTCTTCATTGCACCTTCCAGCTTTGCATGTGGAGAATGTCCTTTGATGGGCCAGAGAGTTCGCCTGATAATGTGATAGATAGTGCGCGGCAGATACTCAAGGTCTTCAACAAAGAACTCCTTAGGATATGCAGCATCTGGAGGCAAAGGCTTCATCATGCTAAGCATCTGACTCATGTTCGGTCCAGGCTTCTGAAAGATGCTCTCCATAGCTGCACTGTGAAGCTGGCAACCAGGTTCAAAAAGATCTCCAGGAGTGGGCAGACCAGTGAGCTCAATGATATCAAAGGCTTTGGCTTCGTGATGAACATTGCCGGTCATCCACTCAAGGACCCAAGTCTTCGGATCTCTGTTGTAGCCACGAATGTGAAGAGTGGCATAAAATTGGAGCAGCAACTCTTCGTTCCAGTGCTCTTGGTCGGTGACGAAAGGCAACAATCCAGACTCTTTAAAGCAATCCAGAGCTTCTTCCAAGCAAGGCAGACCAGTTATGGCTTCAGTGTCAAGACGCATATGAGGGAAAATGTGACCTTGATTGTACAAAATGCATGAGTAACTTCACTACGGATAGCTCCAGAACCGATCAAAAGATATTCTTTCCCTTGAGTAGGGGTTCTTGGCGCTATTGAAGAAGGTGTTGTCTGCTTTGAAGCTGTTGACATTAAAGGATCCAGGCGCTGATGCAGGACCTGAAAACCTGGGCAACCTTGACATTGGCTTCTGTACCTGAGGCCTGTGCTCAACATGATAGTCAAACTGAGGACCAGCAGCAGGTGCAGGAACAAGAGCAGTGGCAGAGGCGTTGGGCTGCACAGCAGAGGCTTTAGGAGCAGTTGCATCATTGGCTTCATTGACTTCTGGCATTGGTGCAGGCTCCACATTTGCTTCAGCCATGACTACGTCATTGGCTTCATTTGTGTTGGGGGTGGCAGCCTCAAGATTCTCAACCTCCACTTGATGAACTGGAGGGTCGGGCACAGACACGTTCTCCTCGAGAACAACTTCTTCAGTAGTGGGGGGAGTAGGGACACGTTCTTCTTCTTGTGTGTCGTCGGCTGATGCAGCTGGAATGTCTTCAGCAGCTTTAGCCTCAGACTCGGAGACATTCATAGTAGGAGTGGCATCTGGAAACACTTGACGTGCAACAGATTGGTGTGGCACTTCTCCTTCTAGAACACTCGAAAGAGGGACTTGAGACCTTGGTCCTTTGCGAAGCCTGCGTAACGCTGGCGACGCCTCTGGAGACGGAGTTGGCTGGGCCTCAAAGTCATCTTCTTCTTCTTGCCGGGGTGGTGTGACTTGATGTTGTGGGTGATCAGCCCATGATGCATCCTGAGCAATTGGCGTCAGAGGACGACCAATGCTGATGAGTTTGCTGTGTGTAAGCACAGGTGATGATACCTGTTGGTGCTCAATCTGAGGAAGAACTACATCATCTTCAACATTGTCATGGTGACCAATGTCTTCAGCAGCGGTGGGATCAACTGCTGGAATGTCTTCAGCTTCATGAGCCTCTGTGGAAGCAGGCTCATGGACAGTCAGTTGGCGCTCTTGATGTTTAGCGGCAGGGCGAACCATGGAGATAGGTTCAACAACTAAGGGCTCTGTGGGAGCAGCCCGATCCTTCTTGGTCTTGTGCTTCTTCTTGGAGGGAGCAACAACAGAGGCTTCAGGATGTTTCCTCTTTCTCGCTTCAGCCTCAGCAGTCCTCGTCTTCTTCAGTTCTGAAGCGGTTGACCTGACCTTTGGCTTCGAGCCAGTCATGCTGGCTGGGAAGACAATGGGATGTGCTTCCTGCCTTGGTGCTTCGGGTTCGGCCACAGCTGGCTTCTTCTTCTTCTTGGCAGCCATCCTGGGATCGATGCCAGGATGACCAAGGGCCTTGCGCTTCTCAGCCTCATTGTAGGCTTGCACACTTTTGTCAGCCAGGCTCTTCATGCGCTCACGAGAACCTTGAGCTTCTTCACGCTTCTTGAGAAAGGCTTCTTTGAGCTCGTGCAGCATGATCTTGGAATTTTTGACCTCTTGCACGCTGAGCTTGGCCATGTGCTTCTTGAACTGAGCTTTCTCAAAGTCAATCTTTTGCTTCAGTTCAATGATGCGCTGAGCTAGAGCTAGCTCTGAAGCAATGGCGCCATGGAAGGCGACACTGAGGCTAATTGGAAGTTGCAGATCTTCAAAGCTGAGGTTGGGCGTGTCAAACCACTCATCAATGAAGTTGTGGATGATTGCCACGTCAAAGAGAGGAAAATCATTGAAGATTTCTGCTTTTTCTTTGCTCTTGATCAGTTGCTCAAGAGCGTCATCTGCAAGATCTTCATCGCTGGACAGATCAATAGCGTCGTTGCGCAGAATAGCAGCAACAGTTAGTTCTTGGCTGGTGTGTTGCAGAGGCATCTTGACTTTTGAGGGCTTGGAGATGCGTGACAAATCTTCAGACTGCACACTATCTTCAGGAGGTGCAGTAGCCAGTGGCTTCGCCCGTGAGATTTTTGGTGCTGAGGCAGGCTTTGAAGCTTTAGGCTGCTTCAGTTTCTTTGGCTTCGGAGGTGCAGACGCTTCATCAGATTCAACGTCATCTGCAGGCTCATCCACGACTGTGCCTTGAACCATGATATGAGTGATGAGACCTTCCAGGTTGTAGAAGGGCCCAACAAGATTGGGTTCAGCTTCGCGGGTGCCATCGGCACGGGGAGCAGAGGGACCAGGGTTGAAGTCTAGTCCCAATGACTTCTTGTTCTGCTTCAGCGAATTCTGGGCAAACTGGAAGTTGCGCTTGAACAGATTGTCGTCACGACACCATAGCAATGATGATGGGTCAGCATCCGCAGGCTGTGGTCCACGGACCATGCAGGGATAGAAGCCTTGTTCAATGGCTTCTTCTCTGGACCTGGGTTGAAGATTTCTGTATAGGATGTCTCCCCATGGTCGCTTGATGGCATTCTTCTCAGCATATTCCTTGGTCACAAACCTGTACTTGAACCACTGTTCTGCACAATATCATCGAATCCATTGGATTCGTGTCTTGCGCTGATTGTAATCCTCTTCTGGATCTGTTTTGTACAGCTCTGAGAGGTCATTGGGCAGATCTCTTGATGTTTCACATCGACGCTTTCTGCCACCCTTCCTTACCGGTTTCTCTGCAATCATGAACTTTAAACTGAATGGCTTCAATACGTTCAAAGGCTTCAAAGGCTTTCGCTTGCTGGACAAACAGGAACTGGCTTCGGGAGAATTTATATGATGCTGTAAGAATTCACACGAAGAACTGCTAGACGGAGTGGAAGAGGAGGCCGAGCAGTTCGATTGTCCGTGCCCTAACTTGGCGACGGAGGACACCTACAGCGACGGCGGAGAAGACGATGTCCGCGGCCAGCGTGAAGACGGCATCGGAGAGGTCGCGGCAGCTAAGCGCTTCGTCGCCGGTGTCGTCGAGGGCTAGCGGTGGCGCTAGGGTTTGTGTGAGAGTGGAAGAAAGGGTAATGACTGTGATGAGGCGTGTATTTATAGGGACAGGGACGGCACAGTGTTATTACACAGGTGCCCCTAGTGATTCACATCTGAAGGACACGTGGCCATCATGCAACATATCGGAGGTTGTTCCACGTTCCCACGCACGCCTGGATTGTCGGGTGGTCGTTCCCACTTCTCCGGGTTTCAGGTGAAGGAATTAGCATTGAAAGCGGACTTATTGTTTGTCTCTGTATCTTCTGTTGACAAGGACGCAGAGAAGACATTTGACAGTTTCAAGAGAATGCATATGATTTGGAGAGATAGAGTTTGAGATAGAAAGCATAAAGAGATTAGGGTCCGATCACATTCACTTAGTTCAAAAGATTTAACAAGAAGACATAGCTATAAGTGAATGCTGTAGAGGACAGAACGCTAGTATATGTATATATATATATATATATATATATATATATGTGAGAAAGACAATCAAACCAACATAGTGAAGATAATCATGAAGACAAGTTGAGAATGAAGACAAACGAAATGTGAAGACATAGCAAATATAACGCCATGGGTAAAACACTTCAAACAGAAGAATTTGGTGGTGGTGTTACCCACCATATAGGAAGTATTAGACCCAGACACGGTGCACAATTATCGTGGCGCTCCGAAGTCAAATTCCACATTAATGTATTCACACTTAGAACGTATGTCTTCATTGATTGAAGATATACTTTACTTCGTGTGTTGCACATCTAAGTCATCAATATGCATATGTGTTAGGATGTGTGCCTGATCATAGGACATCTGAGGATTCCAAGATATTTAGCTCACACCGTAACTTGCAAAATCTCTTCTCATCCAAGGGCTTGGTGAAGATATCTGCCAATTGCTCTTCAGTGTTGACGTGTATGATATCAATATCTTCCTTCACAACATGATCTCTGAGAAAGTGATGGCGAATTTCAATGTGCTTTGTCTTCGAGTGCTGAACTGGGTTGTTGGCGATCTTGATGGCGCTTTCGTTGTCGCAGTAGAGTGGTACTTGCTTCAGATGAATGCCATAGTCTTTGAGTGTTTGCTTCATCCACAGAAGCTGAGCGCAGCAAGATCCAACAGCAATGTATTCAGATTCAGCAGTGGAGAGAGATACACAGTTCTGCTTCTTTGAAGACCAACATACAAGTGATCGTCCCAGAAAATGACATGTGCCTGATGTAGACTTGCGATCCACCTTGTCACCAGCATAATCAGCATCCGAGAATCCAACCAGATCAAACTCTGAGCCCTTTGGATACCATAATCCTAGTGTTGGGGTGTAAACCAAATATCGAAGAATTTGCTTCACAGCTAAGTGATGCGATTCCTTGCCGCTTGGAATCGAGCACACATGCAAACACTAAGCATAATATCTGGCCTAGATGCACATAGATAAAGTAAATAACCAATCATGGAGCGGTATACCTTTTGATCAAACTCTTTACCATTGCCGTCGGGACCCACATGATGTTTGGCTGGCATTGGAGTCGTGAAGCCTTTGCAGTCTTGCATACCAAATTTCTTCAGGCAATCTTTGAGGTACTTCTCTTGAGATATGAAGATGCCGTTGTGTTGCTGACATATTTGAAGACCAAGGAAGAACTTCAGCTCACCCATCATGGACATCTGATATTGCTCTTGCATCATATATCCAAACTCTTCACTGTATTTCTGATTGGTGCAGCCGAACATAATGTCATCCACATATATTTGGCACACAAACAGTTCACCATCATATGTCTTCGTGAAGAGAGTGGGGTCGAGGGAACCAGATTTGAAGCCTTTGCTCTTCAGGAAGTATTTGAGTGTGTCATACCAAGCCCGAGGGGCTTGTTTGAGGCCATACAGTGCCTTGTTGAGCTTGTACACCATGTCAGGATGTTTTGGATCTTCAAAGCCAGGAGGTTGTGCAACATACACTTCTTCTTCAATCTTGCCATTGATAAAAGCGCTCTTCACATCCATTTGATACAGAAGAATATTATGATGATTTGCATAGGCCAGCAGTATGCGTATGGCTTCAAGTCTAGCCACATGAGCAAATGTTTCATCAAAGTCAATCCCTTCAACTTGAGTGTATCCTTGAGCAACGAGACGAGCTTTGTTTCTGACAACTTGACCATGCTCATCTTGCTTGTTGCGATATATCCATTTGGTGCCTATTATATTGTGCTTGCGAGGATCAGGTCGCTTAACCAGTTCCCATACATTATTCAGCTCAAACTGTTGAAGCTCTTCTTGCATAGCTTGAATCCATTCAGGTTCCATGAAGGCTTCTTCAACTTTCTTGGGTTCAAAAATTGAGACGAATGCGAAGTGCCCACAGAAATTTGCTAGCTGTGTTGCCCTTGAACGAGTGAGTGGACCTGGTGCATTGATGCTATCAATTATTCTCTCAATCTGTACTTCATTTGCAACACGAGGATGTACAGGACGAAGATTTTGCTCTTGCTGATCATTGTCATTGTTAGAGGGATTGTCTTCAGGCCGAGCATTGTCTTTAGGTTGATTAGATGCGGTGATGATAAGTTCCTCTTCAGGCTGAGCTTCAGACGGTATGATTTCTCCAGTTCCCATAAGTTTGATTGATTCACTGGATGGAACTTCATCTAGCACATTTGGCAGGTGCTCTCTTTTGTGAGCCGTTTGTCTCATCAAATCGCACATCCACTATTTCAAACACTTTATAGTGAAAAAGGTTGAAGACTCTGTAGGAGTGAGAATCCTTTCCATATCCAAGCATAAAAACCTCATGTGCTTTTGGTGCAAATTTTGAAGTGTGATGTGGATCCTTGATCCAGCACCTGGCGCCAAATACTCTGAAGTAACTGACATTTGGCTTCTTGCCAGTAAGGAGCTCATAGGATGTCTTGTTCAGAAGCTTGTGAAGATAAACACGGTTGATGATATAACATGCAGTATCAATGGCTTCCGGCCAGAATTTTCTTGGAGTCTTGTATTCATTAAGCATCGTCCGGGCCATCTCAATAAGTGTTCTATTCTTGCGTTCGACGACGCCATTCTGCTGTGGCGTGTACGGAGCTGAGAATTCATGTGTGATGCCTAAGGTATCAAGATATGTATCTAGGCCAGTGTTCTGGAATTCAGTGCCATTGTCACTTCTGATGTGCTTTATCTTGGCGCCATAGTTGTTCATTGCTCGATTGGCGAAGCGTCTGAAGACATCCTGCACTTCAGTCTTGTAGAGGATTATATGCACCCAAGTATATCTTGAATAATCATCAACAATGACGAAGCCATAGAGACAAGCAGTAGTAGTAAGAGTTGAGTAATGAGTGGGACCGAAAAGATCCATGTGGAGAAGTTCGAAGGGTTGAGTCGTTGTCATGATTGTCTTCGAGGGATGCTTGGCCCTCGTCATCTTTCCTGCTTCACATGCACCGCATAAGTGATCCTTCTTGAACTTGACGCCCTCGATGCCTATGACATGCTTCTTCCTTGCAAGGGTGTGGAGGTTCCTCATGCCAGCATGCCCTAGCCTTCGATGCTAGAGCCAGCATTCAGAAGCTTTTGCTAGAATACATACTGCAAGTTGTGGTCCTGCTGAGAAATCTACCACGTACAAATCATCTTTCCGATACCCTTCAAACACTAGAGACTTGTCGGATTCCATTAGTACAAGGCAACAATATTTTCCAAACATCACAATCATGTTTAAATCGCAAAGCATTGAGACAGACATTAAATTGAAACCAAGGGATTCAACAAGCATGACTTTATCCATGTGTTGATCCTTTGAGATTGCAACTCTACCTAGACCCAATACCTTGCTTTTACCAGTGTCAGCAAATGTGATGTGACTTTTGTCAGATGGACGTAAAGTTGAGTCCATGAGAAGGCTTCGCTTACTAGTCATGTGATTTGTACACCCACTATCAATAATCCATTCTGAAGCAGCTGGTGTCGTACCCTACAGTGCAGTTAGGGGGATAGGCTTCACGAAGAGAATTGTGAAGCAAAAACATTTGACGAACCAGTGGATTATTAAAGCTTAGATCGAGATTAGGACTGATAGGGCAAGTAGCAAGCGATTCAGGAACAAAGTACATAATAAGACCATTTGGGCATTTGATCTTGCGCCCTACAAGATGTTTAAGGTCCCCAGCAATAGCGTCAGACGATTTTGGTTTTCCGCTGGAGACCTTTCCCTGCAAAAGAGAGTTAAGATTTCTTAGCCACCCACATCTTCAAGGGTGGCTTTGAAGCAATGAGTCTAAGTGCAGCATCTGAGAACTTTGGCTTTGGAGCCCTAGCAAAAAGTCTTGCAGGTGGACAATAGTACTCATAAGAATAGGCAGAATAGTTCTTGGTCTTATGAACATGGCGGTTTGATGAACCGCGCTCATATTCATAGGCCTGAGTATGGCTTCCCTGCAAAACATTTGCATTAGTGCGACTCAGGTGAGTCCTCTGTCTGTATGAAGCCTTTGGACCGTATGAAGCCTGTGGTCTGGGGTTTGTCTTCTTCACCTGTGGTGTCATGATGACATTCACAGGAAGATTCTCCAAACACCTTTTCGGCACCCAGATCTTCTTCATAGGCGGTCCATTCCTGCAGTTAGTACCAATATACCTGGCAAACACTTCACCATTCTGATTCTTAAACAGTTTATAGTTTGCATCAAAGGATTCATCAATAACAATGGGATTAGCACAAGTGAAGCCAGATAGGGTGGATGGATCTGCTGAAGGTTCCTTTGCAGCAACCCATGTGGTTTTGGGGTACTGCTCAGGTTTCCAGTAAGAGCCATCAACATTCATTTTCCTTTCGAACCCAACACCCTCTTTCCTAGGGTTTCGGTTCAGGATCTGCCTTTTGAGGACATCACATAGTGTCTGATGCCCTTTGAGACTTTTGTACATCCCTGTTTCAAGCAGTGTCTTCAACCTATCATTCTCATCAGCAATAGCAGTGGTATCCTCAGCAGAGGGGTTAGTTACCACATCAACAGTTGAAGATATTGCAATAGTAGCAGCAGTAGAACATTCAGCAACAGAAGTAGCGTTATCACGCTCAATGCATTTAAGACATGGTGGTTCAAATCTTTCCTGAGCTGAACTGATCTGTTTGGCGCGAAATGACTCGTTTTCCTTTTGAAGATCTTCATGAGCCGCTCTCAATTTCTCAAGATCTTGCTTCCTTTGAAGATAATCATAGGAAATCCTTTCATGAGTTGTTGAGAGTGTTTCATGACGACTTTCAAGTTCCTCATACTTAACGTGAAGATTTTTTATGTATTTAATTAAGGACTGAGATCGAATCATTTCAGCGTCTAACAGATCATCGCTTTTGTCTAACAGTTTTTGAATGTGTTCCATAGCTTTCTGTTGTTCAGTTGCAATTTTAGCAAGTGTTTTGTAGCTGGGTTTGGAACCACAATCAGAGTCATCGTCACTAGATGTTTGATAGTGAGTAGTGCATGTGTTTACCTTGGCACCGCGTGCCATGAAACAGTAGGAAGGAGCGGAGTAGTCCTTGTCATTTGCATCGGTGTCGATGATGAAGTCATTGTCTTTAGTGTTGAAGATGGACTTGGCAACGTATGCTGTAGCCAGACTCACAACACCAGAATCGGACTCCTCCTCAAAATCCATTTCCTTGCCAACAAACGCACGTGCCTTGCCAGATGAGCTCTTCTTGTGTGATGAAGACTTGGAGGAAGACTTGGAAGAAGACTTTGAGTATTTCTTCTTCTTCTTGTCATCAGAGTCATACTCCTTGCTCTTCTTCTTCTTCTTGTTCTCATTGTCCCACTGTGGACACTCAGAGATGTAGTGGCCAGGTTTCTTGCACTTGTGACATGTTCTCTTCTTGTAGTCATGAGCAGAAGCTTCATCATTCCTTGAGCTTGATCGTGAAGACTTTCTGAAGCCTTTCTTCTTGGTGAATTTTTGGAACTTCTTCACAAGCACAGCAAGCTCCTTTCCAATGTCTTCAGGATCATCAGAACTGCTGTCAGATTCTTGTTCAGATGAGGAGACGGCCTTTGCCTTCAAGGCACGAGTTTGCCCATAGTTGGGACCGTAGATGTCTCTTTTCTCAGAAAGCTGAAACTCGTGTGTGTTGAGCCTCTCAAGTATGTCAGACGGATCAAGTGTCTTGAAATCAGGACGTTCTTGAATCATCAGGGCTAGGGTGTCAAACGAACTATCAAGTGATCTCAGGAGTGTCTTGACGACTTCATGCTTGGTGATCTCAGTAGCGCCGAGGGCTTGAAGCTCATTTGTGACGTCAGTGAGTCGATCAAACGTGAGCTGGACATTCTCATTGTCATTTCTCTTGAAGCGGTTGAAGAGGTTGCGAAGGACACTGATTCTCTGATCTCTCTGGGTTGAGATGCCTTCGTTGACCTTGGAGAGCCAGTCCCAGACCAGCTTAGATGTTTCCAAAGCACTCACGCGGCCATACTGTCCTTTGGTCAGATGACCATAGATGATATTCTTGGCAGTAGAGTCCAATTGAACGAACTTCTTGACATCAGCAGCAGTGACACCTTCTCCAGCCTTGGGAACGCCGTTCTTGACGACATACGATAGGTCGACATCAATGGCTTCAAGATGCATGCGCATCTTATTCTTCCAGTAGGGATATTCAGCTCCATCGAAGACGGGGCACGCAGCGGAGACTTTAATTATCCCCGCAGTCGACATAGCTAAAACTCCAGGTGGTTAAACCGAATCACACAGAACAAGGGAGTACCTTGCTCTGATACCAATTGAAAGTGCTAGTGATCGACTAGAGGGGGGGGGTGAATAGGCGATTTTTATGAAAATCTTCAAAACATGTAAGTTTCGAAGACAAACGATAGAAATAAACCTATTACCATGCAGCGGAAGGTAGACTACACTAGGCAAACCATAGTCAAGTATTCAATAAAGTGAAAGCACAATGACTAATAGCAGCTAGTCAGTAAGGATCAGGTAGGAAGATATTGTGAAGCCAATCAGAACAAGTAAACGCTCGGTGAAGCCAACTGGTGATGCAATCGTACAATGACTTCACAAGCACCAACAGTAAGTAAAGGGAAGGGAAGGATGAAACCAGTGACTCGTTGAAGACAATGATTTGTTGGACCAGTTCCAATTGCTGTGACAACTGTACGTCTGGTTAGGGAGGCTGAGATTCAACTCAGAAGACCTCGTCTTCACCTTATTCCCCTTGAGCTAAGGACACCCAGTCCTCGCCCAATCACTCTGGTAAGTCTTCAAGGTAGACTTCCAAACCTTCACAGACTTCGTTCACCGGCGATCCAGAATGACTCTTGGATGCTCAGAACGCGACGCCTAACCGGATGGAGGATTGACAGTCCTCAAGTATAATAAGTCTTCAGATAACACAGACAAGAAGACTTAAGTGATGCCTAACACTCTTTGGCTCTGGGTGGTTAGGGCTTTATCCTCGCAAGGAATTCTCTCTCAAAGGCTTCGAGGTGGGTTGCTCTCAAACGACAAAAGCCGTACTCTAACTCTGAGCAGCCAACCGTTTATGGTTGTAGGGGGTGGGCTATTTATAGCCACTAGGCAACCCGACCTGATTTGTCCGAAATGACCCTGGGTCACTAAGGAAGTGACACGTGTTCCAACGGTCAGATTTCAAACACACACAACAACTTTACTTGGGCTACAAGCAAAGCTGACTTGTCCAACTCTGGACAAGATTCGCTCTCATAGTCTTCACTCGAAGACATAGGATTCTGGTTAAGCATCACTTCAGTCATTCTGACTGGTTCACTTGGACCCCACTTAACAGTACGGTGGTTCCTATGACTCAACAAAGAAAAACCCAGAACGACGAAACTGCTAAGTCTTCGTGCTCCATAGTCTTCATGCGATGTCTTCTCTTGTCATAGTCTTCAATGTGAATGTCTTCACTTACCACCTTTGACTTCAATGTCTTCATACATTTTTAGGGGTCATCTCTGGTAGGAAAACCGAATCAATGAGGGACTTCTACCTGTGTTATCCTGCAATTCTCACAAACACATTAGTCCCTCAACTAGGTTTGTCGTCAATACTCCAAAACCAACTAGGGGTGGCACTAGATGCACTTACACATATAATATCACTTATATTGATTGCATGTGATGTTTATCCTTCATGCATCTTACTTTGCTTAGTACGACGGTAGTATTACAAGATGATCTCTCACTACATTTCAAGGTATAAGTGTTCTCCCTGAGTATGCACCGTTGCTACAGTTCGTCGTGCCGAGACACCACGTGATGATCGGGTGTGATAAGCTCTACGTTCATATACAACGGGTGCAAGCCATTTTTGCACAAGCAGAATACTCGGGTTAAACTTGACGAGCCTAGCATATGCAGATATGGCCTCGGAACACTGAGACCGAAAGGTCGAGCATGAATCATATAGTAGATATGATCAACATAGTGAAGTTCACCATTGAAAACTTCTCCATCTCACGTGATGATCGGACATGGTTTAGTTGATATGGATCACGTGATCATTTAGATGACTAGAGGGATGTCTATCTAAGTGGGAGTTCTTAAGTAATATGATTAATTGAACTTAAATTTATCATGAACTTAGTCCTGATAGTATTTGCATATCTATGTTGTAGATCAATTTCTCGTGTATAGCTTCCCCGTTTTATTTATGATATGTTCCTAGAGAAAACTATGTTGAAAGATGTTAGTAGCAATGATGCGGACTAGCTCCGTGATCTGAGGATTATCCTCATTGCTGCACAGAAGAATTAAGTCCTTGATGCACCGCTAGGTGACGGACCTTTTGTAGGAGCAGATGCAGACGTTATGAACGTTTGACAAGCTCGATATGATGACTACTTGATAGTTTAGTGCGCCATACTTTTCACCTTAGAACTGGGACTTCAAAAACATTTCGAACGCCACGGAGCATATGAGATTTTCCAAGAGCTGAAATTGGTATTTCAGACTCATGCCCGTGTTAAGAGGTATGAGACCTCTGACAAGTACTTTGCCTACAAGATGGTGGAGAATAGCTCAGCTAGTGAGCATGTGCTCAAAATGTCTGAGTACTACAATCACTTGAATCAAGTGGGAGTTAATCTTCCAGATAAGATAGTGATTGATAGAGTTGTCTAGTCACTATCACCAAGTTACTAGAACTTCGTGATGAACTATAATATGCAAGGGATAAACGGAAACGATTCCCAAGCTCTTCGCGATGCTGAAATTGGCGAAGGTAGAAATCAAGAAAAAGCATCAAGTGTTGATGATTGATAAGATAACTAGTTTCAAGTAAAAGGGAAAGGGAAAGAAAGGGAACTTCAAGAAGAATGGCAAGCAAGTTGCCACTCCCGTGAAGAAGCCCAAACCTAGACCTAAGCTTGAAACTGAGTGCTTCTACTGCAAAGGGAATGGTCACTAGAAGCGGAACTACCCCAAATACTTGCCAGATAAGAAGGATGGCAAAGTGAACAAAAGTATGTTTGATATACATGTTATTGATGTGTACTTTACTAGTGTTCATAGTAACCCCAGAGTATTTGATACCGGTTCAGTTGCTAAGATTAGTAACTCAAAACAGGAGTTGCAAAATGAATAGAGACTAGTTAAGGGCAAGGTGACGATGTGTGTTGGAAATGATTCCAAGGTTGATAAGATCACCATCGCATACTCCTTTTACCTTCGGGATTAGTGTTGAACCTAAAATAAATGTTATTTGGTGTTTGCGTTGAGCATGAATATGATTGGATCATGTTTATTGCAATACAGTTATTCATTTAAGTCAAAGAATAATTTTTGTTCTGTTTACATGAATAAAACCTTCTATGGTCATACTCTTAATATAAATGGTTTATTGAATCTCGATCGTAGTGATACACATATTCATAATATTGATGCCAAAATATGCAAAGTTGATAATGATAGTGCAACATACTTGTGGCACTTTCGTTTAGGTCATATTGGTGTAAAGCGCATAAAGAAACTCCATGCGGATGGACTCTTGGAATCACTTGATTATGAATCTTCTGATGCTTGCGAACCATGCCTCATGGGCAAGATGACTAAGACTCCATTCTCCGGAACAATGGAGCGAGCAATTGACTTATTGAAAATAATACATACCGATGTATGCGGTCCGATGAGTGTTGAGGCTCGCGGTGGGTATCATTATTTTCTGACCTTCACAGATGATTTGAGCAGATATGAGTATATCTACTTAATGAAAACACAAGTCTGAAACGTTTGAAAGAATTTCAGAGTGAAGTGGAGAATCATCGTAACAAGAAAATAAAGTTTCTATGATTTGATCATGGAGACGAAATATTCAAGTTACGAGTTTGGCCTTCAGTTGAAACAATGTTGAATAGTTTCGCAACTCACTCCACCTGGAACACCATAGCGTAATTGTGTGTATGAACATCGTAATCATACTTTATTAGATATGGTGTGATCTATGATGTCTCTTACCGATTTACCACTATCGTTTTGGGGTTATGCATTAGAGACAATCGCATTCACGTTAAATAGGGCGCCATCTAAAAATCCATTGAGATGACACCGTATGAACGGTGGTTTAGCAAGAAATCTAAGCTGACATTTCTTAAAGTTTGGGGTTGCGATGCTTATGTGAAAAAGTTTCAGCCTGATAAGCTCAAACCCAAATCGGAGAAGTGCGTCTTCATAGGATACCCAAAAGAAACTGTTGGGTACACCTTCTATCACAGATCTGAAGGAAAGATCTTTGTTGCTAAGAGTGGATCCTTTCTAGAGAAGGGGTTTCTCTCGAAAGAAGTGAGTGGGAGGAAAGTAGAACTTGATGAGGTAACTGTACCTTCTCCTGAATTGAAAAGTAGTTCATCACAGAAATCAGTTCTAGTGATGCCTACACCAATTAGTGAGGAAGTTAATGATGATGATCATGAAACTTCAGATCAAGCTACTACCGAACCTCGTAGGTCAACCAGAGTAAGTTCCACACCAGAGTGGTACGGTAATCCTATTCTGGAAGTCATGTTACTAGACCATGACGAACCTACGAACTATGAGGAAGCGATGATGAGCCCAGATTCCGCGAAATGGCTTAAGGCCATGAAATCTGAGATGGGATCCATGTATGAGAACAAAGTATGGACTTTGATTGACTTGCCCGATGATCGGTGAGCCATTCAGAATAAATGGATCTTCAAGAGGAAGATGGACACTGATAGTAGTGTTACTATCTACAAAGCTCGAATTGTCGCAAAAGCTTTTCAACAAGTTCAAGGTGTTGACTACGATGAGTTTTTCTCACTCGTATCAATGCTTAAAAGTCTGTCCGAATCATGTTAGCAGTTGCCGCATTTTATGAAATCTGGCAAATGGATATCAAAACTACATTCCTTAATGGATTTATTAATAAAAAGAGTTGTATATGATGCAACCAGAAGGTTTTTTCAATCCTAAAGGTGTTAACAAAGTGTGCAAACTCCGACGATCCATCTATGGACCGGTGCAAGCATCTCGGAGTTGGAATACACGCTTTGATGAGTTGATCAAAGCATATAGTTTTATACAGACTTTTGGAGAAGTCTGCATTTACAAGAAAGTGAGTGGGAGCTCTGTAGCATTTCTGATATTATATGTGGATGACATATTGTTGATCGAAAATGATACTGAATTTCTAGATAGCATAAAAGGATACTTGAATAAGAATTTTTCAATGAAAGACCTCGGTGAAGCTGCTTACATATTGGGCATTGATGACCCACAAGTATAGGGGATCTATCATAGTCCTTTCGATAAGTAAGAGTGTCGAACCCAACGAGGAGCAGAAGGAAATGATAAGCGGTTTTCAGCAAGGTATTCTCTGCAAGCACTGAAATTATCGGTAGCAGATAGTTTTGTGATAAGGTAATTTGTAACGAGTAGCAAGTAATAGAAGTAAATAAGGTGCAGCAAGATGGACCAATCCTTTTTGTAGCAAAGGACAAGCCTGGACAAACTCTTATATGAAGGAAAACGCTCCCTAGGACACGTGGGAATTATCGTCAAGCTAGTTTTCATCACGCTCATATGATTCACGTTCGGTACTTTGATGATTTGATATGTTGGTGGACCGGTGCTTGGGTACTGTCCTTACTTGGACAAGCATCCCACTTATGATTAACCCCCATTGCAAGAATCCGCAACTACAACAGAAGTATTAAGGTAAACCTAACCATAGCATGAAACATATGGATCCAAATTAGCCCCTTACGAAGCAACGCATAAACTAGGGTTTAAGCTTCTGTCACTCTAGCAACCCATCATCTACTTATTACTTCCCAATGCCTCCCTCTAGGCCCAAAAAATGGTGAAGTGTCATGTAGTCGACGTTCACATGACACCACTAGAGGGATGACAACATACATCTCATCAAAATATCGAACGAATACCAAATTCACATGACTACTAATAGCAAGACTTCTCCCATGTCCTCAGGAACAAACGTAACTACTCACAAAGCATATTCATGTTAATAATCAGAGGGGTACTAATATTCATAATGGATCTGAACATATGATCTTCCACCAAGTAAACCAACTAGCATCAACTACAAGGAGTAATCAACACTACTAGCAACCCACAGGTACCAATCTAAGGTTTGGATACAAAGATTGGATACAAGAGATGAACTAGGGTTTGAGATGAGATGGTGTTGGTGAAGATGTTGATGGAGATTGACCGCCTCCCGACGAGAGGATCATTGGTGATGAAGATGGTGATGATTTCCCCCTCCCGGAGGGAAGTTTCCCCGGCAGAACAGCTCCGCCGGAGCCCTAGATTGGTTCCGCCAAGGATCCGCCTCCTGGCAGCGGAGTTTCGTCCCGAAAGCTTGCTTATGATTTTTTCCTCGACGAAAGACCTCATATAGCAGAATATGGGCATCGGAGGGCCACCAGGGGGCCCACGAGGCAGGGGGCGCGCCCAGGGGGGTAGGGCGCGCCCCCACCCTCGTGGCCAGGGTGTGGCCCCCCTCTGGAACTTTCTCCGCTCGGTATTTTTTATTAATTCTAAAAAGGACTTCCGTGAAGTTTCATGACTTTTGGAGATGTGCAGAATAGGTCTCTAATATTTGCTCCTTTTCCAGCCCAGAATCCCAGCTGCCGGCATTCCCCCTCTTCATGTAAACCTTGTAAAATAAGAGAGAATAGGCATAAGTATTGTGACATAATGTGTAATAACAGCCCATAATGCAATAAATATCGATATAAAAGCATGATGCAAGATGGACGTATCAACTCCCCCAAGCTTAGACCTCGCTTGTGCTCAAGCAAAAGCCGAAACCGAAAAATATGTCCACATGTTTAGAGATAGAGGTGTCGATAAAAATAAAATATGGACATGAGGGCATCATGATCATTCTTAGAGAAGCAACACACACACACACACACACACACACATATATATATATATATATTGTCATATGATCTCTTATGCTAAAGTAACAATTCAATCACAATTTCAAGTATGAATCATAAACTTCATTGAGAACCAACAAACTATAATCTTAGTCATTGATGCAATTGCAATTTATCATAACATAGGAAAGAGTCATTATAAGAGCTTTTCAGCAAGTTCACATACTCAACCATCTTTTAGTCTTTCATAATTGCTAAAACTCACGCGATATTTATGGTTATGAAGTTTTAATCGGACACAGAGAAAGATAGGGGCTTATAGTTTTGCCTCCCAACATTTTATCTCAAGGGTAATGTCAACAATAATAGTTCATGCAAATCCACATCCAATTAGCCATATATATCAGGATCTTTCCAAAACATTGTGCTTGCCAAAGGATAAATGTAAAAAGGAAAGGTGAAGATCAGCATGACTCTTATATAAGGTAGAAGATAAAAGTGAAAGATAGGCCCTTCGCAGAGGGAAGCAGAGGTTGTCATGCGCTTTTATGGTTGGATGCACAAAATCTTAATGCAAAAGAACGTCACTTTATATTGCCACTTGTGATATGGACCTTTATTATGCAGTCCGTCGCTTTTATTTCTTCCATATCACAAGATCGTATAAAGCTTATTTTCTCCACATTAATAAGTCATACATATTTAGAGAGCAATTTTTATTGCTTGCACCGATGACAACTTACTTGAAGGATCTTACTCAATCCATAGGTAGATATGGTGGACTCTCATGGCAAAAACGGTTTTAGGGATATTTGGAAGCACAAGTAGTATCTCTACTTGGTGCAAAGAAATTGGCTAGCATGAGAGGGAAAGGAAAGCTCAACATGTTGGATGATCCATGCCAATATAATTTATCTCAGATGTAAGAAAACATAGCCCATTACGTTGTCTTCCTTGTCCAACGTCAACTCTTTAGCATGTCATACTTTAATGAGTGCTCACAATCATAAAAGATGTCCCAGATAGTGTATTTATATGTGAACCCCTCTTTCTTTATTACTTCCTATTAATTGCAACGATGACCAAACTATGTTTGTCAACTATCAACAACTTTTATTCATCATACTCTTATATGTGAAGTCATTACTCTCCATAAGATCCATATGATCTCTTTATTTCTTTTTATTCTTTCTCCATTTTTTTATTCCCTCAAGATCATAGCAAAATAATCAAGCCCTTGACTCAACACTAATCTTTATTATATATAGCTCACAGACTCGATTACATAGGAAGATCATAAAGCAAAACTCTCAACTAGATCATACTAAAACTTTATTCTACTAGATCAAGATATTATCAAAAGGATCGAACTTAAGAAAAACGGTAAAGATAAAAGTGATGGTGATACGATACCGAGGCACTCCCCCAAGCTTGGCAGTTGCCAACGGGAGTGCCCATACCCGATGTGATTATGTCTCCTTCTTCGGGGGTGGTGATGTGATATTCTTGGCGATGATGCCACTCAGGATACGATTCCCTTCCTCGAGCTTATTGACTTGCTGCTTGAGGTTCATGATTTCCTTACGGAGCTTGCCAGTGACGGCTAAAGCTCCTTTCACCCAAGGATGTTGCATAGCTGCGGGATAACAAGTAACACTCTTTTTCATATTTTCATAAGAAAGAAATCTAACATTGGAAGGGATGACCGAGTTTGGAATAGCTGAGTTCTGTAGTTCCCCCATCGTGAGTCCTGCCCAGAAACGAGAAGTAACTTCTTGGTCCTCCTCCATGGCATCTATCCTTTTCAAGTCAGCTGCCATCTCTTCCTCCGTTGAGGGCCCAAAGTGATAGGCATCACTGTTTTCCCCTGGACCTGGTGTCGGATGAGACACCCGACTCTCCCCGACTGACTCTTGAGAAGACATCTTGCGCTAATCTGCGGCAGAAATAGCTCGAAACAAGAATAGAGGATAATTGCGTGATACCGTGGTCAAAACCTTTAGGAGATTATATAATGAATTTTTACCGACCAAAAGAAGTATCGTGCAAGAAAATGGAGTCCGGAGAGCACACGAGGTGCCCACGAGGCAGGGGGCGCGCCCAGGGGGGTAGGGCGCGCCCTTGATAACCCACAAGTATAGGGGATCGCAACAACTTTCGAGGGTAGAGTATTCAACCCAAATTTATTGATTCGACACAAGGGGAGCCAAAGAATATTCTCAAGTATTAGCAGCTGAGTTGTCAATTCAACCACACCTAGAAACTTAGTATCTGCAGCAAAGTGTTTAATAGCAAAGTAATATGATAGTGGCGGTAGCGGTAACAAAAGTAAAGACAGCAAAAGTAATGTTTTTGGTATTTTGTAGTGATTGTAACAGTAGCAGCGGGAAAGTAAATAAGAGAGAACCAATATATGGAAAACTCGTAGGCACCAGATCAGTGATGGATAATTATGCCGGATGCGGTTCATCATGTAACAGTCATAACATAGGGTGACACAGAACTAGCTCCAATTCATCAATGTAATGTAGGCATGTATTCCTTATATAGTCATACGTGCTTATGGAAAAGAACTTGCATGACATCTTTTGTCCTACCCTCCCGTGGCAGTGGGGTCCTATTGGAAACTAAGGGATATTAAGGCCTCCTTTTAATAGAGAACCGGAACAAAGCATTAGCACATAGTGAATACATGAACTCCTCAAACTATGGTCATCACCGGGAGTGGTCCCGATTTTTGTCACTTCGGGGTTGCCGGATCATAACACATAGTAGGTGACTATAGACTTGCAAGATAGGATCAAGAACTCACATATATTCATGAAAACATAATAGGTTCAGATCTGAAATCATGGCACTCGGGCCCTGTGACAAGCATTAAGCATAGCAAAGTCATAGCAACATCAATCTCAAAACATAATGGATACTAGGGATCAAACCCTAACAAAACTAACTCGATTACATGATAAATCTCATCCAAACCATCACCGTCCAGCAAGCCTACGATGCAATTACTCACGCACGGCGGTGAGCATCATGAAATTGGTGATGGAGGATGGTTGATGATGACGACGACGACGAATCCCCCTCTCCGGAGCCCCGAACGGACTCCAGATCAGCCCTCCCGAGAGGTTTTAGGGCTTGGCGGCGGCTCTGTATCGTAAAACGCAATGATTTCTTCTCTCTTATTTTTTTCTCTCCGAAAGCAAATATATAGAGTTGGAGTTGGCGTCGGAGGGTTTCCAGGGGGCCCACGAGGTAGGGGGGCGCGCCCTAGGGGGGGCACCCCCCACCCTCGTGAGAAGGGTGTGGGCCCCCTGGTCTTTATCTTTGGCGAGGATTTTTTTATTGTTTTTCTAAGATGTTCCGTGGAGTTTCAGGTCATTCCGAGAATATTTGTTTTCTGCACATAAAACAACACCATGGCAATTCAAATCATACAAGTTAGAGTCCAAAACAAGGGCAAAAGTGTTTGGAAAAGTAGATACGACGGAGACGTATCAACTCCCCCAAGCTTAAACCCTTGCTTGTCCTCAAGCAATTCAGTTGACAAACTAAAAGAAAGAAAGAAAAACTTTTACAAACTCTGTTTGCTCTTGTTGTTGTAACTATGTCAAGCCAGCATTCAAGTTTTCAGCATAGATCATAACTAACCACATTTGCAATAATTCTCAGGTCTCACAATTACTCATATCAATAGCATAATCAACTAGCAAGTCATAATAATAAATCTCGGATGACAGCACTTTCTCAAAACAATCATAATATGATATAACAAGATGGTATCTCGCTAGCCCTTTCTGAGACCGCAAAACATAAATGCAGAGCACCTTTAAAGATCAAGGACTGACTAGACACTGTAATTCATGGTAAAAGAGATCCAATCATAGTCATACCCAATATAAATTAACAGTGATGAATGCAAATGACGGCTGTGCTCTCCAGCTAGTGCTTTTTAATAAGAGGGTGATGACTCAACATAAAAGTAAATGGATAGGCCCTTCGCAGAGGGAAGCAGGGATTTTTAGAGGTGCCAGAGCTCGGTTTTGAAATAGAGATAAATTGTATTTTGAGCGGTATACTTTCATTGTCAACGTAACAACTAAGAGATGGCGATATCTTCCATGCTAAACACATTATAGGCGGTTCCCAAACAGAATGGTAAAGTTTATACTCCCCCTCCACCAACAAGCATCAATCCATGGCTTGCTCGAAACAACGAGTGCCTCCAACATACATCAGGTCCCGGGGGAGTTTTGTTTGCAATTAATTTTGATTTATTTTGCATAAAGCATGGGACTGGGCATCCCGGTAACCAGCCATTTTCTCATGAGTGAGGAGCGGAGTCCACTCCTCTTGAGAATAACCCGCCTAACACGGAAGATAAGGACAACCTTTGTTGATACATGAGCTATTCGAGCATACAAAACAGAATGTTTATTTGAAGGTTTAGATTTTGGCACATACAAATTTACTTGGAACGGCAGGTAGATACCGCATATAGGAAGGTATGGTGGACTCATCTGGAATAACTTTGGGGTTTAAGGGATTGTATGCACAAGCAGTATTCCCGCTTAGTACAAGTGAAGGCTAGCAAAAGACTGGGAAGCGACCAACTAGAGAGCGACAACAGCCATGTACATGCATTAAAATTAATAAACATTGGATGCAAGCATGAGTAGGATATAATCCACCATGAACATAAATATCGTGAAGGCTATGTTGATTTTGTTTCAACTACATGCGTGAACATGTGCCAAGTCAAGTCACTTAAATCATTCAAAGGAGGATATCACCCCATCATACCACATCATAATCATCTCAATAGCATGTTGGCACACAAGGTAAATCATTATAACTCATAGCTAATCAAGCATGGCACAAGCAACTAGATCTCTAATTGTCATTGCAAACATGTTTATTCATAATAAGCTGAATCAAGAATGAGGGACTCATCATATTTACAAAAACAAAAGAGGTCGAGTTCATACCAACTTTTCTCATCTCAGTCAGTCCATCATATATCATCATAATTGCCTTTCACTTGCACGACCGAATGGTGTGAATAATAATAAGAGTGCACGTGCATTGGACTAAGTTGGAATCTGCGAGAATTCAATAAACATGAGAAGACAAGGCAATATGGGCTCTTGGTTAAGTCAACAATAATGCATATATGAGCCACTTCAACAATTTAATTATGGTCTTCTCCTACCGACCCCCAAAGAAAAGAAAAGAAATAAACTATTTACACGGGAAAGCTCCCAACAAGCAAAAGAAGAACAGGAAATATTTTTGGGTTTTCTTTTTAGTTATTACTACTACATCAGAAAAATAAACTACTACTAATTTTTTTGGTTTTTCTTAAGGTTTAACAAACACACAAGAAGAAAACAGGAAAAAGAAAATAAACTAGCATGGATATTACAGTGAAAAAGTATGAGCACCAACATCTAGCAATGAGTGTGTGTGAACATAAATGTAATGTCGGTGAGAAATACGTACTCCCCCAAGCTTAGGCTTTTGGCCTAAGTTGGTCTATGACCACGGCTGGCCTGGCGGATATCCATAATAATAGTTGTTGGGGTCATACTGTGATGAGGAAGAATAGTTGGGATCATACTGATGTGCAGCGGTTATAGCCCGCTGAGCTGCAGCATGGAGTCGAGCTGCCTCCGCTCTCCTCTCGTACTCTTATGCCTCCTCTCTGGTAATAACATATCTTCCTTTTGTCTATGAATCAAAGAAGGCAGGAGAAGGGATAGTAATACGGAAAACACGTCGTTTATCAAAAATTAAGCGATATAAGAGAGGTGATTCAGGCCTCTCGACAAACTGGTGCGAAGCCATAGAGTCATAATCTAAATATGCAGGAGGCAACTCCATATCACCCTCACGAATGTCTATCTCAAGAAAATGAGCTAAGCGGATTGCATAAATTCCTCCAAAGAAATCTCCATTATGCCTATTATGATGCAACCTACGAGCTACAATGGCTCCCATATGATAAGATTGATCTCTTAACACATCACTCCTAAGAATGCTAAGATCAGGGACACACATGTGACATGCTTCATCCTTAGCATTTATGCATCTACTGATGAAGAGAGCAAAATAATGTATAGCAAGAAAGTGAATGCTCCCTATGGTAGCCTGCGTTATATCTCTAGATTCCCCCACAGTTATAAGTTTCTAAATTCAGACTTAGGGGGATCCCTAACACTACCCCATGATGGAAGTTTGCATGCAAGAGTGAAATCCTCTAGGTCCATGGTATAAGATTTGTCATAAAGATCAAACATGACTGAAGGAGAATTACGCGAAGATGAATACTCAAACCTCCTCACAAATGAACTTGTGAGATCATGATACTGGGGGCATTTGTTAGCTTCAAAATCCTCAAGACCGGCATTGCGCAAATATGACTTGAATTCTTCTTTAATTCCCGCACGGTCCATAAAATTTTCCGACGGCCATTCGCAAGGTCGTACTGGAGCGTCTCTTGGTGGATCCTCGTCAGCATCGCGCATAGCAATCCTGGGTCCTTGCTTCTTAGAGGAACCACCTTGGAACATCTTCCTAAGCATATTGTTTTTCTCTGAAAAATTGTGAATTTTTTTAGTAACTTCAAACAAAAATGAACCAACTTCAATAATATTGATAGCAACTACTCCTACAAGTGCCTAGAGCCTATATCAAGCATTAGAACTACTTGGAACCATATAAATTTGACATGAAAGCTCAAGAACATGGTCACCTATGCAGCACAAATTTGCAAAGAATAAAGCACTAGAACAAAAACTAATTGGATCAATGGAGGAGTCACATACCAAAGAACAATCTCCCCAAGCAGTTTTGCGAGAGGTGCTTTGGGCAAGGAGATCGAAAATCGCAGCAAAAGTGGCTGGAACTCGTGCTTGAGTTGGTTTTTCGGGTTTGTGTGAGATAGAGGAAGAAGATGGGTGCTGGGATAAGTGGAGGAGGGCCACCGTGGGCCCACGAGGCAGGGGGCGCGCCCTAGGGGGGGGGGCGCCCACCACCCTCGTGGCCAGGTGGTAGCTCCTCCCGCGGTAATTTTTGCACAGTAAATCCTCAAATATTCCCGAAAAAATCATATTAAATTGGCATGGCATTTTGAGGACTTTTATTTTCAGGATATTTTTATATTGCACGGATAAGTCAGGAAACAGACAGAAAAATACTATTTTTACTTTATTTAATATAAATAACAGAAAGTAAAAGTGGGATACAGAAGTTTGTGCTTCTAGTTTCATCCATCTCATGCTCATCAAAAAGAATCCACTAACAAGGTTGATCAAGTCTTGTTAACAAACTCATTCCGATAATCATGAAACCGGAGAAATTTCGAATAACACTAAGTTACCTCAACGGGGATATGCACATCCCCAATAATAAGAATATCATATTTCTTCTTGACAGTAGGAAGAGGAAATTCAAAACCTCCAAATATAATCGATGGAATTTTTCCAATAGAATTGATACTATGAACTTGAGGTTGTTTCCTCGGAAAGTGTACCGTATGCTCATTACCATTAACATGAAAAGTGACATTGCCTTTGTTGCAATCAATAACAGCCCCTGCAGTATTAAGAAAAGGTCTTTCAAGAATAATAGACATACTATCGTCCTCGGGAATATCAAGTATAACAAAGTCCGTTAAAATAGTAACGTTTGCAACCACAACAGGCACATCCTCACAAATACCGACAGGTATAGTAGTTGATTTATCAGCCATTTGCAAAGATATTTCGGTAGGTGTCAGCTTATTCAAGTCAAGTCTATGATATAAAGAGAGAGGCATAACACTAACACCGGCTCCAAGATCACATAAAGCAGTTTTAATATAATTTCTTTTAATGGAGCAGGGTATAGTAGGTACTCCGGGGTCTCCAAGTTTCTTTGGTATTCCACCCTTAAAAGTATAATTAGCAAGCATGGTGGAAATTTCAGCTTCCGGTATCTTTCTTTTATTAGTAATGATATCCTTCATATATTTAGCATAAGGATTTGTTTTGAGCACATCAGTTAATCTCATACGCAAATAGATAGGCCTAATCATTTCAGCAAAGCGCTCAAAATCCTCATCATCCTTTTTCTTGGATGGTTTTGGAGGAAAAGGCATGGGTTTCTGAACCCAAGGTTCCCTTTCTTTACCATGTTTCCTAGCAACAAAGTCTCTTTTATCATAACGTTGATTCTTTGATTGTGGGTTATCAAGATCAACAGCAGGTTCAATTTCTACATCATTATCATTACTAGGTTGAGCATCATCATGAACATCATTATTAATATTTTTACTAGGTTCATGTTCATTACCAGATTGTGTTTCAGTATTAGACATAGAAATATCATTTGGATTATCAGGTGGTTCAGCAATAGGTTCACTAGAAGTTTGCACAGTTCTATCATTTTTCTTCTTCTTCTTTTTAGAAGAACTAGGAACATCAATATTATTTCTTTGAGAATCTTGCTCGATTATCTTAGGGTGGCCTTCAGGATACAAAGGTTCCTGAGTCATTCTACCGGTTCTAGTAGCCACTCTAACAGCATAATCATTTTTCTTATTATTCATTTCATTAAGCACTTCTTTTTGAGCCTTAAGTACTTGTTCTACTTGAGTGGTAACCATAGAAGCATGTTTGCTAACAAGTTTAAGTTCACCTTTAATATTAGCCATATAATCACCCAAGTATTTAAGCATATCGGAATCATATTTCAATTGTCTACCAAAATAAGCATTGAAATTTTCTTGTTTGACAATAAAATTATCAAACTCATCAAAGCATTGCCTCGCAGGCTTATAGTGAGGGATATCACATTCATCAAATCTATAGAGAGAATTTACCTTTACTACCTGTGTTGGGATATCGGGATCAGGAGGTTCTTCAGTAAATAAACAATTAAGATCATATGTTTCTTCAACAGGCAGTATATTAAGACCATGTATTTCTTCAATAGGAGGTAAATTCTTAACATCTTCAACTTTAATACCTTTTTCTTTCATAGATTTCTTTGCCTCTTGCATATCTTCGGGACTGAGAAATAGAACACCTCTCTTCTTCAAAGTTGTTTTAGGAATAGACTCAATAATTGGAGCAGGAGATGGCTCAGGAGCTGGCTCAGGAGGTGCCCAATTATTTTCATTTGTCAACATATTATTCAATAGAATTTCAGCTTCATCTGGTGTTCTTTCCCCGAAAAGAGAACCAACACAACTATCCAGGTAATCTCTGGAAGCATCGGTTAGTCCATTATAAAAGATATCAAGTATTTGGGTTTCTTAAGAGGATGATCAGGCAAAGCATTAAGTAACTTGAGAAGCCTCCCCCAAGCTTGTGGGAGACTCTCTTCTTTAATTTGCACAAAGTTGTATATTTCCCTCAAAGCAGCTTGTTTCTTATGAGCAGGGAAATATTTAGCAGAGAAGTAATAAATCATATCCTAGGGACTACGCACACAACCAGGATCAAGAGAATTAAACCATATCTTAGCATCACCCTTTAATGAGAACTGAAATATTTTGAGTATATAGAAGTAATGCGATCTCTCATCATTAGTAAACAGGGCAGCTATATCATTTAACTTAGTAAGATGTGCCACAACAGTTTCAGATTCATAGCCATAAAATGGATCGGATTCAACCAAAGTAATTATATCAAGATCAACAGAGAATTCATAATCCTTATCAGGAACACAAATAGGTGAAGTAGCAAAAGCAGGGTCGGGTTTCATTTTATCTCTAAGTGATTCTTTGTTCCATTTAATTAATAACCTCTTAAGCTCATATCTATCTCTGCAAGCTAAAATAGCTAAAGAAGCATCTTGATCAAATAAATAACCCTCAGGAATAACAAGTGATTCTTCATCATCACTTTCATCTTCATAATCAGATTCAATATTTTCAATTTCTCTATCCCTAGTGATACGTCTCCGTCGTATCTATAATTTTTGATTGTTCCATGCCAATATTATTCAACTTTCATATACTTTTTGGCAACTTTTTATATTATTTTGGGACTACCATATTGATCCAGTGCCCAGTGCCAGTTTATGTCTGTTGCATGTTTTTGGTTTCACAGAATATCCATATCAAACGGAGTCCAAACGGGATAAAAACAGATGGAGCTTATTTTTGGAAAATATGGAAAATTCAGAAGGAAAATCAACGCGAACCAGTGCCCGAGGTGGTCACGAGGCAGGGGGCGCCCCCCCTAGGGCGCGCCCCCTACACTCGTGAGCCCACCATAAGGCGGTTGACGCTCTTCTTTTGCCGCAAGAAAGCTAATATTCGGAAAAAAATCACGGCGAAGGTTTCAGGCCAATCGGAGTTACGGATCTCCATATATATAAGAAACGGTGAAACAGAGCCAGAACAGAACGCAGAACCAGAGAGAAACTGAGAGATAGATCCAATCTCAGAGGGGCTCTCGCCCTTCCCATGCCATGGAGGCCAAGGACCAGAGGGGAAACCCTTCTCCCATCTAGGGAGGAGGTCAAGGAAGAAGAGGAAGAAGGGGGCCCCTCTCCCCCTCTCCTCCGGTGGCGCCAGAACGCCGCCGTGGCCATCATCATCATCACCGCGATCTTCACCAACACCTCCACCATCTTCACCAACATCTCCATCACCTCCCCCCTCTATCTACAGCGGTCCACTCTCCCGCAACCCGCTGTACCCTCTACTTGAACATGGTGCTTTATGCTTCATATTATTATCCAATGATGTGTTGCCATCCTATGATGTCTGAGTAGATTTTCGTTGTCCTATCGGTGGTTGATGAATTGCTATGATTGATTTAATTTGCTTGTGGTTATGTTGCTATCCTTTGGTGCCCATCATATGAGCGCGCGCGTGGATCACACCATAGGGTTAGTTGTATGTTGATAGGACTATGTATTGGAGGGCAAGAGTGACAGAAGCGTCAACCTAGCATAGAAATTGATGCATACGGGATTGAAGGGGGACCAATATATCTTAATGCTATGGTTGGGTTTTACCTTAATGAATATTAGTAGTTGCGGATGCTTGCTAATAGTTCCAATCGTAAGTGCATAGAATTCCAAGTAAGGGATGACATGCTAGCAGTGGCCTCTCCCACATAATACTTGCTATCGGTCTAGTAAAGTAGTCAATTGCTTAGGGACAATTTCACAACTCCTACCACCACTTTTCCACACTCGCTATATTTACTTTAGTTGCTTCTTTACCTTAACAACCCCTAGTTTTATTTTCGTAGTCTTTATTATCTTGCAAACCTATCCAACAACACCTACAAAGTACTTCTAGTTTCATACTTGTTCTAGGTAAAGCGAACGTCAAGCGTGCGTAGAGTTGTATCGGTGGTCGATAGAAGTTAAGGGAATATTTGTTCTACCTTTAGCTCCTCGTTGGGTTCGACACTCTTACTTATCGAAAACTGTTGCGATCCCCTATACTTGTGGGTTATCAAGACCTTTTTCTGGCACCGTTGCCGGGGAGCAATAGCGTGGGGTGAATATTCTCGTGTGTGCTTGTTTGCTTTATCACTAAGTAATTTTTATTTGCTGTTCTTAGTTGTTCTTTATCTTTAGTTATGGATATGGAACACGAAATACCAAAAAAATTAGGTGTACTTGCTGCTCATGGAGATGGGGAACCTCCTAAAACCCTCGATGTTGGTCATGTGAAAGATATTATGTACTACTTTAATAATCCTGAGAAAACCCCATTCAGTTATGTAATGGGAGTAACGTTGGATCAATGTGAATACTTTAGGGATTACCGCTTGGCACAAAAAGGGAAACTATTATGGGATCAAATTTATATATTGAAGTGGTATGCTAGACAACTATGCTCGGAATATGATTATACTTGTTGCTCTAGGATGAATTCTCCACACCTCCCCTTTTCATGCAAATTTAATGATAATGAAACCTTGGCTTCTTATGCTAGAGGTATATATGATGTGGAACAAATAGAAGAATTTGTTGCTTTTATGGGTGCTTATGAAATTGAATCTATGTTTAAAGAGTTTGATGATATTGATGATGCTTGTTATAGATCTGAAAATTTAGCTATCCTCAAATATTGCTATGAGAATTATGAATACAATTATGAAATTAATGCACTTATTAAGAAAGTCTCCGCTGTCCAAGAAGAGACTAATATTTTGCCGGAATCTATGGAAGAAGAAGCTGATGACACTGTGAGCTCATTGGATGAAAAAGATGAGGAGGAGAGCGAAGAACAAAAGGAGGAAGAGCGGATTGATCACCCGTGCCCACCTTCTAATGAGAGTAACTCTTCAACTCATACATTGTTTAATTCCCCTTCGTGCTTACCGAAGGATGATTGCTATGATGACTGTTATGATCCCTATGATTCTTTTGAAATATCCCTTTTTGATGATGCTTGCTATGCTTATGGCCAAGATGCCAATATGAATTATGCTTATGGAGATGAACTTGCTATAGTTCCTTATGTTAAACATGAAATTGTTGCTATTGCACCCACGCATGATAGTCCTATTATCTTTTTGAATTCTCCCGATTATACTATATCGGAGAAGTTTGCACTTATTAAGGATTATATTGATGGGTTGCCTTTTACCGTTGCACATGATGATTTCGATAAATATAATATGCATGTGCTTGCTGCTCCTACTTGCAATTATTATGAGAGAGGAACTATATCTCCACCTCTCTATGTTTCCAACATGATAAAATTGCAAGAAACTGTTTATACTATGCATTGGCCTTTACTAGGTGTGCATGAATTGTTCTTTTATGACATGCCGATGCATAGGAAGAGATTTAGACTTCGTCATTGCTTGATATATGTTGCTTTGTGCTCACTACTAAATTACAAATCATTGTTAATTAAAATTGGCTTTGATATACCTTGGGATCCGGGTGGATTCACTACTTGAGCACTATATGCCTAGCTTAATGGCTTTAAAGAAAGCGCTGCCAAGGAGGCAACCCGGAAGTTTTAGAGAGTCATTTATTTCTGTTGAGTGCTTTTATATAGTTTAAAAAAACAAAAATAAAGAGGGGAACCCAAAACTTTTTCAAAAAGGAAAGTGAAAGTGAGAAAGACAAGCACTGTTGAAGTGGGAGAGCTCCTTGAACTTTGTTCATGCTCACAGCAACTTTGTGAATCTTGATTACAGAAACTTTTCAACAAAAATAATTATCCCCTTGTACAATTCCATTGTATTATAAAAATAATGTGCCAAGGTTTGCCTTTAGGATGTTTACATTTGCTTGATGGTTGGTACGGTGCAGGACAGAAACTTTGGCTGTAGTGCACGATTTTACATTTTTAGCTGGAATGTCAAATGGTTCTGATTCTTTTTGCACTTTATTTATGTACACATTTTTTATTTTCCCTAATTTTGGCAGAATTTTTAAAGTATCATAAGTATGGTGAATGTAAATATTGCTACAGACTGTTCTGTTTCAGACAGATTCTGTTTTTGATGCATAGTTTGCTTGATTTGATGAAACCATCAATTTATATCAGTGGATTAAGCTATGAAAAAGTTATACTACAGTAGACACAATGCAAAAAAAATATGAATTGGTTTGCAACAGTACTTATAGTGGTGATTTGCTTTATTATACTAACGGATCCTGCCGAGTTTTCTGTTGAAGTTTTGTGTGGATGAAGTGTTCGATGATTGAGAAGGTTTCGATGTGAGAAGAAGGAAGAGAGGCAAGAGCTCAAGCTTGGGGATTCCTGAGGCACCCCAAGTAAATATTCAAGGAGACTCAAGCGTCTAAGCTTGGGGATGCTGGGGAGGCATCCCCTCTTTCTTCAACAAATATCGGCATGTTTTCGGATTCGTTTCGTTCATGCGATATGTGCAAGTCTTGGAGCGTATTTTGCATTTAGGTTTTTATGTTTCTTTCTATGCACCATGCTGGTATGAGATAGTCCTTGGTTGATTTATAGAATGCTCTTTGCACTTCACTTATATTTTTTGAGTATGGCTAATGCTTCATGTGCTTCACTTATATCATTTGAAGTTAGGATTGCCTGTTTCTCTTTACTTAGACAACCGCCATTTGCAGAATGCTCTTTTGCTTCACTTATATTTGTTAGAGCATGGGCATATCTTTTGTAGAAAGAATTAAACTCTCTTGCTTCACTTATATCTATTTAGAGAGATGACAGGAATTGGTCATTCACATGGTTAGTCATAAAATCCTACATAAAACTTGTAGATCACTGGATATGATATGTTTGATTCCTTGCAATAGTTTTGCGATATAAAGATGGTGATATTAGAGTCATGCTAGTGGGTAGTTGTGGATTGTAGAAATACTTGTGTTGAGGTTTGTGATTCCCGTAGCATGCACGTATGGTGAACCGTTATGTAACGAAGTCGGAGCATGATTTATTTATTGATTGTCTTCCTTATGAGTGGCGGTCGGGGACGAGTGATGGTCTTTTCCTACCAATCTATCCCCCTAGGAGCATGCGCGTAGTAATTTGTTTCGATAACTAATAGATTTTTGCAATAAGTATGTGAGTTCTTTATGACTAATGTTGAGTCCATGGATTATACACACTCTCACCCTTCCACCATTGCTAGCCTCTCTAGTACAGCGCAACTTTCGCCGGTACCATAAACCCACCATATACCTTCCTCAAAACAGCCACCATACCTACCTATCATGGCATTTCCATAGCCATTCTGAGATATATGGCCATGCAACTTTCATCAACATCATATACATGACTTGAGCATTCATTGTCATATTGCTTTGCATGATCGTAAGATAGCTAGCATGCTGTTTTCATGGCTTGTCTGTTTTTTGATATCATTGCTACGCTAGATCATTGCACATCCCGGTACACCGCCGGAGGCATTCATATAGAGTCATATATTTGTTCTAGTATCGAGTTGTAATATTGAGTTGTAAGTAAATAAAAGTGTGATGATCATCATTATTAGAGCATTGCCCCAGTGAAGAAAGGATGATGGAGACTATGATTCCCCCACAAGTCAGGATGAGACTCCGGACTTTAAAAATAAATAAAAGAGGCCAAAGAAGCCCAAATAAAAAAGAGGCCAAAGAAGCCCAAATAAAAAAAGAGAGGCCAAAGAAGCCCACCAAAAAAACAAAAAAAAAACAAAAAAAGCAAAAAAAATGAGAGAAAAAGAGAGAAGGGGCAATGTTACTATCTTTTTACCACACTTGTGCTTCAGAGTAGCACCACGTTCTTCATATAGAGAGTCTCTTGAGTTATCACTTTCATATACTAGTGGGAATTTTCATTATAGAACTTGGCTTGTATATTCCGATGGTGGGCTTCCTCAAATGCCCGAGGTCTTCATGAGCAAGCAAGTTGGATGCACACCCACTTAGTTTCAGTTAGAGCTTTCATACACTTATAGCTCTAGTGCATCCGTTGCATGGCAATCCCTACTCACTCACATTGATATCTATTGATGGGCATATCCATAGCCCATTGATACGCCTAGTTGATGTGAGATTATCTTCTCCTTTTTGTCTTCCCCACCATCATATTCTATTCCACCTATAGTGCTATGTCCATGGCTCACGCTCATGTATTGCATGAAAGTTGAAAAGGTTTGAGAATGTCAAAAGTATGAAACAATTGCTTGGCTTGTCATCGGGGTTGTGCATGATGTGAATATTTTGTGTGGTGAAGATGGGGCATAGCCAGACTATATGATTTTGTAGGGATAACTTTCTTTGGCCATGTTATTTTGAAAAGACATGATTGCTTTATTAGTAGGCTTGAAGTATTATTGTTTTTATGTCAAATGATAGACTATTGCTTTGAATCACTCGTGTCTTAATATTCAAGCCATGATTAGACATACGATCAATATTATGCTAGGTAGCATTCCACATCAAAAATTATCTTTTTTTAATCATTTACCTACTCGAGGACGAGCAGGAATTAAGCTTGGGGATGCTGATACGTCTTTGTCGTATCTATAATTTTTGATTGTTCCATGCCAATATTATTCAACTTTCATATACTTTTTGGCAACTTTTTATATTATTTTCGGGACTAACATATTGATCCAGTGAGTGCCAGTTCCTGTCTGTTGCATGTTTTTGGTTTCGCAGAATATCCATATCAAACGGAGTCCAAACGGGATAAAAACGGATGGAGCTTATTTTTGGAAAATATGGAAAATTCGGAAGGAAAATCAACGCGAACTAGTGCCCGAGGTGGTCACGAGGCAGGGGGTGCACCCCCTACCCTCGTGAGCCCACCGTAAGGCGGTTGACGCTCTTCTTTTGCCGAAAGAAAGCTAATATTCGGAAAAAAATCACGGCGGAGGTTTCAGGCCAATCGGAGTTACGGATCTCCATATATATATATGACACGATGAAACAGAGCCAGAATAGAACGCAGAACCAGAGAGAAACAGAGAGATAGATCCAATCTTGGAGGGGCTCTCGCCCCTCCCATGCCATGGAGGCCAAGGACCAGAGGGGAAACCCTTCTCCCATCTAGGGAGGAGGTCAAGTAAGAAGAGGAAGAAGGGGGCCCCTCTCCCCCTCTCCTCCGGTGGCGTCGGAACGCCGCCGTGGCCATCATCATCATCACCGCGATCTTCACCAACACCTCCGCCATCTTCACCAACATCTCCATCACCTTCCCCCTCTATCTACAGCGGTCCACTCTCCCGCAACCCGCTGTACCCTCTACTTGAACATGGTGCTTTATGCTTCATATTATTATCCAATGATGTGTTGCCATCCTATGATGTCTTAGTAGATTTTCATTGTCCTATCGGTGGTTGATGAATTGCTATGATTGATTTAATTTTCTCATGGTTATGTTGCTGTCCTTTGGTGCCCATCATATGAGCGCGCGTGTGGATCACACCATAGGGTTAGTTGTATGTTGATAGGACTATGTATTGGAGGGCAAGAGTGACAGAAGCTTCAACCTAGCATAGAAATTGATGCATACGGGATTGAAGGGGGACCAATATATCTTAATGCTATGGTTGGGTTTTACCTTAATGAACATTAGTAGCTGCGGATGCTTGCTAATAGTTCCAATTAAAAGTGCATAGAATTCCAAGTAAGGGATGACATGCTAGCAGTGGCCTCTCCCACATAATACTTGCTATCGGTCTAGTAAAGTAGTCAATTGCTTAGGGCAATTTCACAACTCCTACCACCACTTTTCCACACTCGCTATATTTACTTTAGTTGCTTCTTTACCTTAACAGCCCCTAGTTTTATTTTTGTACTCTTTACTATCTTGCAAACCTATCCAACAACACCTACAAAGTACTTCTAGTTTCATACTTGTTCTAGGTAAAGCGAACATCAAGCGTGCGTAGAGTTGTATCGGTGGTCGATAGAAGTTGAGGGAATATTTGTTCTACCTTTAGCTCCTCATTGGGTTCGACACTCTTACTTATCGAAAACTGTTGCGATCCCCTATACTTGTGGGTTATCACCTAGCAAGTCGTTCTTCTAGAAAATCACTAAGTGGCACAGTAGTATCAGGCATAGAAGTAGTTTCATCGTAAGTATCATGCATAGCAGAAGTGGCATCATCAGTAACATGCGACATATCAGAACGAATAGCAGAAGCAGGTGTAGGTGTCGCAAACTTACTCATAACAGAAGGTGTATCAAGTGCAGAGCTAGATGGCAGCTCCTTACCTCCCCTCGTAGTTGAGGGATAGATCTTGGTTTTTGGATCTCTCAAGTTCTTCATAGTGTCCAGCAGATATAAATCCCAAGTGACTCAAAGAATAGAGCTATGCTCCCCGGTAACGGCGCCAGAAATTAGTCTTGATAACCCATAAGTATAGGGGATCGCAACAGCTCTCGAGGGTAGAGTATTTAACCCAAATTTATTGATTCAACACAAGGGGAGCCAAAGAATATTCTCAAGTATTAGCAGCTGAGTTGTCAATTCAACCACACTTGGAAACTTAGTATCTGCAACAAAGTGTTTAGTAGCAAAGTAATATGATAGTGGTGGTAGCGGCAACAAAAGTAAAGACAACAAAAGTAATGTTTTTGGTATTTTGTAGTGATTGTAACAGTAGCAGCGGGAAAGTAAATAAGCGAGAACTAGTATATGGAAAACTCGTAGGCACCGGATCAGTGATGGATAATTATGCCGGATGCGGTTCATCATGTAACAGTCATAACATAGGGTGACACAGAACTAGCTCCAATTCATTAATGTAATGTAGGCATGTATTCCGTATATAGTCATACATGCTTATGGAAATGAACTTGCATGACATCTTTTGTCCTACCCTCCTGTGGCAGCGGGGTCCTATTGGAAACGAAGGGATATTAAGGCCTCCTTTTAATAGAGAACCGAAACAAAGCATTAACACATAATGAATACACGAACTCCTCAAACTATGGTCATCACCGGGAGTGGTCCCGATTATTGTCACTTCGGGGTTGCCGGATCATAACACATAGTAGGTGACTATAGACTTGCAAGATAGGATCAAGAACTCACATATATTCATGAAAACATAATAGGTTCAGATCTGAAATCACGGCACTCGAGCCCTAGTGACAAGCATTAAGCATAGCAAAGTCATAGCAACATCAATCTCAGAACATAATGGATACTAGGGACCAAACCCTAACAAAACTAACTCGATTACATGATAAATCTCATCCAACCCATCACCGTCCAACAAGCCTATGATGCAATTACTCACGCACGGCGGTGAGCATCATGAAATTGGTGATGGAGGATGGTTGATGATGACGACGACGGCGAATCCCCCTCTCCGGAGCCCCAAATGGACTCCAGATCAGCCCTCCCGAGAGGTTTTAGGGCCTGGCGGCGGCTCCGTATCGTAAAACGCGATGATTTCTTCTCTCTTATTTTTTTCTCTCCAAAAGCAAATATATAGAGTTGGAGTTGGCGTCAGAGGGTTTCCAGGGGGCCCACGAGGTAGGGGACGCGCCCTAGGGGGGGGGCGCCCCCCACCCTCGTGAGAAGGGTGTGGGCCCCCTGGTCTTTATCTTTGGTGAGGATTCTTTATTGTTTTTTCTAAGATGTTCCATGGAGTTTCAGGTCATTCCGAGAATATTTGTTTTCTGCACATAAAACAACACCATGGCAATTCTACTGAAAACAGCGTCAGTCTGGGTTAGTTCCATTCAAATCATACAAGTTAGAGTCCAAAACAACGGCAAAAGTGTTTGGAAAAGTAGATACGACGGAGACGTATCAACCCTCCACCCTCGTGGAAGCCCCGTGTCCTTTCTGGTCTGCTTCTTATTTTCCTATTTTTCTAAATATTCCAAAACAGAGAAAAATTGCCATTAGAACTGTTTTTGAGTCGGTTTACTTACCGTACCACGTACCTATTCCTTTTCGGAGTCTGAAACGTTCCGGAAAGTGTCCCTTATGTATTCCTCTAGGGTTACGATTTCAATAATATTGGTTTCAACATTTATGGGATTACCTGAGATATGATGTTTGATTCTTTAACCGTTAACCACCCTCGGATTTGTGCCTTCGAAGTTGTTGATTTTTATGGCACCGGAACGATAGACCTCCTCGACAACGTAAGGACCTTCCCATTTAGAGAGAAGTTTGCCTGCAAAAAAATCTTAAACGAGAGTTGTATAGCAATACATAATCACCTACATTAAACTCACGCTTTTGTATCCTTTTGTCATGCCATCTTTTAACTTTTTCTTTAAACAACTTAGCATTTTCATAAGCCTGGGTTCTCCATTCATGAAGTGAGCTAATGTCAAAAAGCCTCTTCTCACCAGCAAGTTTGAAGTCATAGTTGAGCTCTTTAATAGTCCAATATGCCTTATGTTCTAATTCAAGAGGTAAGTGACATGCTTTACCATAAACCATTTTATACGGAGACATACCCATAGGATTTTTATATGTAGTTCTATAGGCCCATAATGCATCATCAAGTTTCTTGGACCAATTCTTTCTAGATCTACTACCAGTCTTTTGCAAAATTAATTTAAGCTCTCTATTGCTAAGTTCTACGTGGCCACTAGACTGTCGATGATATGGAGATGCAATTCTATGACTAACATCATACTTAGCAAGCATTTTACAAAAGGCACCATGAATAAAATGTGAACCACCATCAGTCATTAAATATCTAGGGACTCCAAACCTCGGAAAAATAACTTCTTTAAGCATCTTAATAGAGGTGTTATGATCAACACTACTAGTTGGAATAGCTTCTACCCACTTAGTAACGTAATCAATAGCAACTAAAATATGTGTATACCCATTAGAGGAAGGAAAAGGTCCCATATAATCAAAGCCCCAAACATCAAATGGTTCAATAACAAGTGAATAATTCATAGGCATTTCTGGACATCTACTAATATTACCAATTCTTTGACATTCATCACAAGATAAGACAAACTTACGAGCATCCTTGAAGAGAGTAGGCCAATAAAAACCGGATTGCAATACCTTGTGTGTAGTTCTATCTCCAGCATGGTGCCCTCCATAGGCTTCAGTGTGGCACTTGCGTAGGATCTGTTCCTGTTCATGCTCAAGTACACAACGTCTAATAACACCATCTACTCCTTTATAAAGATGTGGGTCATCCCAAAAGTAATGCCTTAAATCATAGAAGAACTTTTTCTTTTGCTGGTATGTGAAACTAGGTGGTATGAATTTAGCAACAATATAATTAGCATAATCAGTATACCATGGAGCAGTATGAGAAGCATTTATGACATTTAATTGTTCATCAAGAAAGCTATCATCAATAGGTAGTGGGTCATCAAGAACATTCTCTAACCTAGATAAGTTGTCTGCAACGCGGTTCTCAGCTCCCTTTCTATCAATAATATGCAAATCAAATTCTTGTAGCAAGAGAACCCATCTAATAAGTCTAGGTTTAGCATCTTTCTTTTCCATAATATATTTAATAGCAGCATGATCAGTGTGAATAGTTACTTTAGAATCAACAATATAAGGTCTGAACTTATCACAAGCAAATACAATTGCTAAAAATTCTTTTTCAGTAGTAGCATAATTCCTATGGGCACTATCTAGAGTTTTACTAGCATATTGGATAACATTTAATTTCTTATCAAATATTTGTCCTAGAACAGCCCCTACAGCATAATCACTAGCATCACACATAATTTCAAATGGTAAATTCCAATCAGGTGGCTAAACAATAGGTGCAGAAACCAAAGCTTTCTTAAGTATTTCAAATGCTTCTACACAGTCATCATCAAAGACAAAAGGAATATCTTTTTGTAATAGGTTAGTCAGAGGCCGAGAAATTTTTGAGAAGTCCTTAACGAACCTCCTATAAAAACTGGCATGACTGGGACACGACATCTTTTCAATAGCGTCAACCTTAGCTTTATCAAATTCAATACCTCTTTCAGAAATTTTATGCCCCAAGACAATACCTTCATTAACCATAAAGTGGCACTTCTCCCAGTTCAAGACAAGATTAGTTTCTTCACATCTCTACAAAACTCGATCAAGGTTGCTCAAGCAATCATCAAAAGAGGATCCATAAACGGAGAAATCATCCATGAAAACCTCACAAATCTTTTCACAAAAGTCAGAGAATATAGCCACCATGCATCTTTGAAAGGTAGCAGGTGCATTACATAAACCAAAAGGCATACATCTATAAGCAAATGTACCGAAAGGGCAAGTAAAAGTGGTCTTTGCTTGATCATCAGCTGACACAGGTATTTGAGAGAAGCCAGAGTAACCATCTAGAAAGCAAAAATGTGTATGTTTGGATAATCTTTCTAGCATTTGATCAATGAAAGGCAAAGGGTAATGATCCTTTTTAGTAGCTTTATTTAATTTGCGGAAATCAATTACCATTCTATATCCTGTAATAATTCTTTGCGGAATCAATTCATCTTTATCATTAGGAACTACAGTAATACCTCCCTTCTCAGGGACACAATGGACATGACTTACCCACTGACTATCAGCAATGGGATAGATTATACCTGCCTCAAGGAGCTTTAATATTTCCTTTCATTTTAGGATTCAGCCATCGTTGGTGATCAATAACTGGTTTGGCATCTTTCTCCAAATTTGTTTTGTGTTGACATAGAGTGGGACTAATGCCCTTAAGATCATCAAGAGTATATCCAATAGCAGCATAGTTCTTCTTCAGAGTTTTCAATAATTTCTCTTCCTCCTTCTCTGAAAGGTTAGCACTAATAATAACAGGATATATCTTCTTTTCACCAAGATAAGCATATTTTAGAGTATCAGGTAATGGTTTAAGCTCAAACACGGGGTCACCCTTGGGTGGAGAAGGACCCCCTAGGATTTCAACAGGCAAGTTGTGTTTTAGAATAGGTCCCTATTTAAAGAATACTTCATCTATTTCCCTTCTTTCATTCATATACATATCATTTTCATGGTCTAGCAAATATTGTTCTAAAGGATCAGTAGGAGGCACGACAATAGAAGTAACACCGATAATTTCATCTTTACTAGGCAATTCTTTATCATGGGGTTGTCTACGAAATTTAGCAAAATTAACTCATGAGACATATCCCCTAAACCAACAGAAACAATATCCTTATTGCAGTCTATCTTAGCATTAACAGTATTCAAGAAGGGTCTACCAAATATAATGGGGCAAAAGCTATCTTGTGAGGAACCAAGAACAAGAAAACTAGCAGGATATTTAACCTTCCCACACAAGACTTCGACATCTCTGACAATCCCAATTGGTGAAATAGTATATCTATTGGCAAGCTTAATGGTAACATCGATATCTTCTATTTCAGCAGGTGCAATATCATGCATAATATCTTTGTATAAGGAATGAGGTATTGCACTTGCACTAGCACCCATATCACATAATCCATGATAGCAATGATCTCCTATTTTAACAGAAATAACAGGCATGCCTACAACAGGTCTATGTTTATTTTTAGTATCTGGTCTAGCAATTCTAGCAGTCTCATCACAGAAGTAAATAACATGCCCATCAATATTATCGGCCAAGAGATCTTTAACCATAGCAATATTATGTTTAACTTTAACTTGCTCAGGGGATTTGTGTGTCCTAATATTACTGTTGTTGACTACAGTTGAAACTTTAGCATGATCCTTTATTCTAACAGGGAAATGTGGTTTCTCAATATAAGCAGTAGGAACAACATGATCATCATAAGTGATAGTCTTTTCTTCAACTTTAATAGGTGCAACTACTTTTACTTCAATGGGAGGATTATAATTAAACCACTTATCCTTAGGGAGATCAACATGAGTAGCAAAGGATTCACAGAAAGAAGCTACTATCTCAGGGTCAAGTCCATATTTAGTGCTAAATTCACGGAAAGCAACGGTATCCATAAAAGATTTAACACAATCAAGTTTAGGTGTTATACCTGACTACTTACCTTCGTTGAGGTCCCAATCTTCAGAGTTGTGTTTAATTCTTTCCAATAAATCCCATTTGAATTCAATAGTCTTCATCATAAAAGATCCAGTACAAGAAGTATCGAGCATGGAGCGATTACTGAGAGAAAGCCGAGCATAAAAAATTTGAATAATCATTTCCCTTGAGAGCTCATGATTGGGGCATGAATATAACATTGACTTAAGCCTCCCCAAGCTTGAGCGATGCTTTCTCCTTCGCGAGGCCAAAAATTATATATATAATTACGATCACGGTGAACAAGATGCATAGGATAAAACTTCTGATGAAATTCCAATTTTAATCGCTTGTAGTCCCATGATCCCATATCATCACATAGCCTATACCATGTCAATGCCTATCCCTTCAAAGATAAAGGGAAGACCTTCTTCTTGATAACATCATCGGGCATACCTGCAAGCTTAAACAATCCACAAACTTCATCCACATAGATTAAGTGTAAATCGGGATGCAATGTTCCATCTCCTGCAAAAGGATTAGCTAGCAGTTTCTCTATCATACCCGAAGGAATTTCAAAGTAAACATTTTCAGTAGGTTCAGTAGGTTGAGGAGCAACTCTTTTCTCTACTGGTCGGGGTGAAGATACACCGAACAAGCCCCTCAAAGGATTATGTTCCATAGTAACAAGTGACAGTAAATTTCAGCACACTATATAAATTTTTCCTTACCAAATTCCACCTACCAAAGGCGCTTCACTCCCCGACAACGGCGCCAGAAAAGAGTCTTGATGACCCACAAGTATAGGGGATCTATCATAGTCCTTTCGATAAGTAAGAGTGTCGAACACAACTGTAACATCCCAAATTTTCAATTTGGAATGTCATACAATAGATCATCATTGCATATCATATTTTATTGCATTTTGAGTTGATCCTAGAAATTTCACGCAATTCAAGGACCCTCGGAGAGAGTTGGGGATTTCGTTATTTTCATATTTGAGTTTTCTCAAATTTTGAAAATAGGATCATTTGATTTTATTTATTTTATCTTCAATTATTTCTATCATAAAAATATGAGAGAGGGAATAAAATGACTTTCCCAAAATAAAGAAATATTGAGGATTTAATAGAAAAATCAAATAAGATTTTTATTTGGATTTATTTGCTATTTTGTTTGAATTTAGGAAAATGCATGTTTTTCAAAATTGCACTTAGGCCCCAAATAAATGTACATCCTGTGCGGCTTGATTTTAGAAGCCGGGAAAAATTTATTTCGGGATTTTTGGAGTCCGTTTAATATTCCTTTTGTTTTTTTCTCTGAGCGTAATTATTTTAAAAAAAAGTCGAACCGACCTACCGGGCCGTGTCCGACCAGGACACCCGGCCCGGCCGGCCTTTATAAGGCGAGGACCCCAGCCCGAGCCGCCCAACCCTAGCCGCCCCAACCCACCGCCCTAGCGCCGCCGCCGCCCGTGCCGCCACTGCCGTCGCCAGAGCCGTCGCCGCCACCGGACCCGCACGCCGAGGTTGCCCCGCCGCCGTTTTTTAGGAAAACCGTTTGGTTTTCCGTCGGTTTTTTTTTCGGTTTTTTAGATCCATTTATTGTTAGATCAGTTTTTTCGGTTTAGTTAATTAGCGGGCGTTCGCTCATTCATTCGTTTTAACGAACGTGTTCTTCGTTTAGACCCAGATAACGAACGTTCGTTCGTTAATCTGTTCGTCGTTTTCTTTTTCTCGGATTAAATCCGTGATTTTTCTGATCGCGATTCCTGATCCGATTTTCGTTCTAGTATAACTTTTCGCTCGTTTATCGGAATCAGGCGATTCAATCGCCTGGAGTTTCATCTCGAAACTCTCTTTCCGTTTAACCAACTCAAACAAGTTTTTGCCTCTATAAAATTTGCCCTAGATCCAGAATAGTAAGCGAAGCTTGTTTCTTTTGCCGTTTGCTTTTCGTTGCTTCGTTCGATTTGATTCTTTTTGGCAACCGGAGTTCTTAAGTTGAACTTTCTGGTTAGATCTCTTATTTGAGTTTTATCTGTGCATTAGTTGAGTACTTATTGTATGCTTTTTTGTTTGCGATAGAGTACCCGGAGTGCGCCTCTTGCTACTTCGAATCGCTAGGTTTTGCGGACCATCAGCAAGGCAAGTAACACTTTGATCATACCTCCTACTACCCAGTTTTTATTGCATTAGATCAACCCTCACACATTGCACGATTAGGATCTAATTAAATTGTGGGTTTTGGGAAGTAGATGAGGTAGTACCTATTACCTGTTTATTGTCAAACCTTTGGGAGTTAGTTCTACGTTTGCTTATTATGCCATGCTATGCTAGTAGACGTGGATTGGGTGAGTGAAATCCATGACAGATGTGAGTTTGTTAAATCAATGGTTTACGCAAAACTGTAACCATAGAGCTTTCCACCAGCCAAATATGCATGTAGTATAGCCTTATTTTTTCATTGCTCTCTATGTGTTACATTGCCAGCATATTCCATGTGCTGACCCGTTTCGGGCTGCAACGTTCATGTTGCAGACTTTTCAGACGACGAGTAAGGTGCCTTTTAGGTCATGGTTCTATACTCAGTGATGCCATTGGTGTTTATGGACTCACTTATCTTCCAAGCCTTTCGCTGTTTTCGTTATTAGATGGCCTTAAGCCATATTTATTGTAATAAGTTCTCTCTTGAGACACTCGATGTAATAAGTGTGTGATTGCTACTCTGTTATAAATCCTTCAAGTACTGTGTGGTGTCAGCATTACTGATCCAGGATGACACCGGAGCACAGAGATTGGACCATTTGAGGTCTGGTCGCTACAAGATGGTATCAGAGCGCACGCTGACTGTAGGAAACGACCACTAAGCTAAAGCCCTAGATCACTACTCACTCTCTTCTCATTCCGACTTCTCATCTTTTCTACTCTTTTAGGATGGCGGATGCAAGGAACAAGTTCACGCAACCAGATGAAGATACACCCTTTGGACGTCACTTGAAGGAAGTCGCTAGATATCTGAACATAGGAGTACCAAGCTTCACCGGAACCTACAACGCCACTTTAACGGAAGAGGAGCGCTGGATGATTCAAGTTCAAGTTCTAGGAAGGACGTTCATGCCAGTCACCGAGCCCATAGAGTTTTCTTTTGATGCACCAACCCGGAGTCTAGAAAAGAGCATGGCAGCTCACATCGCCATGGGACGTATTGGAGAATTTTACCGCAATGATCTCAAGGACACTATCTACCAGATTTGTGGGCGCCGAGATGAGCACTGGGAGATGATCAGCACCAGGAAGGATAGATCAATTGTAGCTTTTATCCAGGAGTTAAACCAGCACATTCGACGTCAGGAGAACCAGATGTGCGCAGACATGATAGATCTGAAGAAGGCAAGGACTAGAATCAAGGAACTGGAGGACAAACTCAAGGCTACACGTGAAGATTATGAAGAGGAAATCAAAGTATTAGTGGAGAAGAATGATGATCTGATCAAGAAGATTGGAATATTTATGGGAAACCCTACACCAGTAGAGGAAAACGAAGAACCCAAGGAGATTCGCCCGGAAGACTACATCATCATCGACGACGCCAACTCGGATCCAGATGATAGTGATGATGACTATGTTGATGAAGCTGGAGCAGATATCATGGAGTCTGCAACCGAAGAATATTTCTAGTAGACCACCTCATCAGTAGTAGTAGTCCACCATGTAAATATTGTAGTTCGAGCACTTTTGCGATAGTTAGATCGATTGTATGCCCTTGTTTGATTAAATGAAGTGAATTGTTTGCTTTTGCCTCATGTGCATATGGGTAGTGTTTTCTGTCTAGACCCCTCTTTATTTTTAAATCTCATCTTTTCTAAACCCTCAGATGCCTCCGAGACGTGACCCCGGATTTACCTTCCCACCGGAGCTCACCCAGTTGATCCAGCAGCAGAACACATTGATGTAGTTGCTAGTCCAGAATCAGAATCAGGGGAACAACAACAACAACCCACCACCGCCACCACCACCTGTTGATCACTTAGCCCGTTTTTTTAGGCTGAATCCGCCGGTGTTTTCCAGTAGCACCGAGCCGATAGTAGCGGATGATTGGTTCCGCAAGATAGCTAGGGAGTTGACCATGGCAGGATGCACATATGCGGAAAAGGTGAAGTTTGCCGTACATCAGCTTGAAGGACCCGCAGCATCATGGTGGGAGAATTTCACCGCCACTTTCCCTATCAACACTGTCACATGGGACCAGTTCCAGCAGGATTTCCGTACTGCCCATGTTTCAGCAGGAGCTATGGCCATGAAGAAGCGAGAGTTTCGCAACTTGCGCCAAGGAGGATGGATAGTTGGCCAGTATGTGGAAGACTTTAGTAAGCTAGCACGTTATGCCCCAGATGACGTTGCTACGGATGCAGGTAAGCAGGAGAAGTTTCTGGAAGGACTGAATGATGAGTTGAGCATGCAGTTGATGGTAGCAACCTTCAACAACTACCAGGAGTTGGTAGATCGTGCTCTTATGATTGAAGGGAAGCAGCAGCAAATTGAGAACCGTAAGCGGAAGTATGGACAAGGGAAGTACAATTCCGGAGCTCAACATAAACCACGTTTTACCCCTAGACCGGGAGTGAAAGTGCGTTATATTGACTAGAGGGGGGGTGAATAGGCGATTTTTATGAAATTCTTTACTGAGGAATTTGCCGGCGAGGAAATTCCTTAGCGAAGAACTACTAGCAGCGGAATGAGTAATCAAAAGTAAACATAACAGAATACAAGCATAGTCATCATGATGAAATGAAGACACGCACAGAGTACAGAGGCGTAAGCACATGATAATATAGGATGAAGACAAACAGACTAAAGAAATTGAACTGAGGAAATTGATAAAGTCTTCAGTCAAAGTCTTCAAACACAGATATGAACAAGCACACAACATAGTTATGAGGAAATGAAAGAGTTGAGGAAATAGAACCAGTGAACTTGGTGATGACAATGATTTGGTAGACCAGTTCCAACTGCTGTCTCAGTTGTACGTCTGGTTGGAATGGCTGAGTATTTAAACTCGAGGACACATAGTCCCGGACACCCAGTCCTGAACACGTAGCTCAGGACACCCAGTACTCACCGTATTCTCCTTGAACTAAGGTCACACAGACCTCGTCCAATCACTCGTGGTAAGTCTTCAGGCGACTTCCAAACCTTCACAAACTCGGTCACTCGGCGATCCAGAATTCCCTTTTGGATGCTCTAGACCATGACGCCTAACCGTCTGGGAGAAGCACATTCTTCAAAGGTAACAAGCGTCGGATCCACGAAGGATCATTCTCTTCAGTGATGCTCAATCACTTGGGGTTTGTAGGTGTTTGGGTTTTGGGTTTTTGGTTTTTCCTCACTTGATGATTTTCGCTCAAAGTCCTCAGAGGATGGGTTGCTCTCAAATGACAAGTGTCAGTTTCTCTCAGAGCAGCCAACCAGCTAGTGGTTGTAGGGGGCGGTTATTTATAGCCTAGGGAGCAGCCCAACATGATAAGACATAAATGCCGTTCAATGATATGACTGTTAGGTGGATAGATATTTTGGGACAGCTGGCACATAGCATAACAACGGTCAGAATTTTGAGTAGCAAAATCCTTAGGGCTATCATGTTCCTCACTGTGTAGGAAATCCGCACTGGCAAATTCCTAACTCCTCAGTAAGAACAAATTCCTCAGAGACCAGAAGAACTTCGTCTCTGTCACTAAAGAAATTGACTGAACTATATGAGATTTCCAATGGCTTCACTCGAAGGGATTGGTAGGTGTAGGATTTTGAGTTGAGCATCACTTGGAAAATTTTCCTTAGTATTTCCTTGACCCCCTTAACAGTACAGTGTTTCCTATGACTCAAGAAAGAGAAAATGAAACTACAAAAACAAAATTCTTCACGCTTCATGTTCCTCGAATGAATACCAAGTCTTCATGGTCACATCATTTTCTTCACTTTCAAAGTCTTCAGAAAGTCTTCAGAGATCCAAAGTCTTCAGTCGAAGAACTTCATTTTTAGGGGTTGACTTTCTCTGTAAATATCAAACTCCTCATAGACTTATAGACCTGTGTACACTCACAAACGCATTAGTCCTTTAACCTATAAGTCTTCAATACACCAAAATCACTAAGGGGCACTAGATGCACTTACAATCTCCGCCTTTTTGGTGATTGATGACAATATAGGTTAAGTTTTCAACGGGGATAAACATATGAAGTGTAAATACTGATATTGAGGAATTTGATTGCAAGATATAGAAGAACTCCCCTGAAGATGTGCATAATGAGGAATTTGCTGTTGAAGCAATGCACACTTGAAGAGTTGAATCATGGAGATCTCCCCCTATATCTTGTAATTCATACACGCATTTGATATATAACAGTGAAGAATTTGAAATGCATGATGAAATATGGTGACTGATGTAATTCAGCATGCGTGCAATAATATTAACGAGGAATAAGCATGCAGAAAAACGTATCAAGAGTATCAGAGCACCATCGGGTTTAATTTTACAACTCAATCCAATAAAGTCGCAGAAGAATGAGAGTTGTAACTTAACAAAAAAACACCCATATAGAAAGACTCGCTTGAAGACTAACTCAAAATTCTCCCCCTTTGTCATCAAATGACCAAAATGATCGAATAAGAGGACTAACGCCCCTGAAGAATATCAAGTTGATGAAGGAGCGCCAGCGTTGTTGGGGTCGTTTGTTGTAGTAGGGCCTGCCGCAGTGTCGTCCAAGTCTTCATTTTCATCAGTGTCTCACGATGAAGAATATGAGATGGCCACCAGAGAAGGAACCTTGACCTTCTTGAATTTCTTCGGTGGAGGTGCAGACCAGTCAAAATCTTCTTTGAGACCCATGTTCTTCAGATCTTCTTCACCATACAGATGTGACAGGATTGCCCAGGTGCGACCGAAGACTTGATGGAGGTAGTAGTGGTTTTTCTTCACTGCATTGTGTGTGGCAGTCATGTTGTGAAGAAGTGAACCAAACTGACGCTTAACCCATTTGTGATTTCGATCCACCTTCTGGTGAAGACTAAGCAGAAGTTCACGGTCAGTCATCACGCGTGGAGCAGTGGCTTGAGGAGTGGACTTGGGTGCATTGGCAGAGTCATGTGTGGCAGAGTCATCATTGGTGGAATAAGATGCAGCTTTGCGAAACTGACCATCCAATGGACGAATGCCTTCATCTATTACAGCTGGTGCCTTGCCCTTTCCATCAACTGAGGAATATGTCTGCTTGAGGACTTCAATTGGGGGCAAGTAGCTGAGGTGATTCTGGAAATCAGCTTTGTAGTTGAGTGAAGACCTTGTCCTGAGGAATCTCATAATCCAAGGTGCATAAGGCTTCAGCTCAAACGGAGACAGTGCAACATTTGCCATAGTCCTCATGAAGAAATCGTGATAATTGACAGGAATGCCATGAACGATGTTGAATACCAGATTCTTCATGATGCCAATAATTTCCTCATTAGATGAGTCGTGGCCTTTGATATGACTGATTTTCCTCGTAAGAATACGATAGACAATTCTGGGCACATACAACAATTCCTTCACGAGGAATTTGGTTCTTGGTGCTTGACCTGGCTTCAAAGGTTTCATCAGCACCTGCATGTAATGATGTGTGAGCTCAGGTTCACTGTAGATGCAGTGAGCTTCCTCAAAGGGAGGACTGAGTGGTAGAGCACGAAGCAATTTAGAGGCTGGTGCAGTGTAGTGAGTGTTTTCAGACATCCAGTCCAGCACCCATGAATTCACATCTTCAGCATCTCCAGTGATGTGCAGTGTTGCATAGAATTGAAGAATTAGTTCTTCATTCCAATCGCAGATGTCAGAGCAAAAGTTGAGCAGTCCAGCATCGTGAAGAACACTGAGGACTGGTGCGAAGCACGGCAGAGATTCCATATCCACGTGAGGAATATTCTCATGGTAGAAGATCTTCTCCTTGTTGAACAACACTGAGGAATAGAAATTGGCTTGACTAACAGTCCATAAATGCCTCTTCCTAATGCGAGCAGAGTTATATGGGTTGTAATCTTCGAAGAATACGTGCTCGCCGAAGAAATCATCAGCCTTGAACTTTTGCTTGCGTGAGAATGGATCCTTTGGCTTCGGCAGAGGAGTGTCAGTGAGTTGCATCACGACCTCAGGAATTTCAATCGCAGGTTCTTCAGGATGAGGAATTTCTGGTTCCTCCTTAGTGGCAGTCTGCGTTGTTGGTTGTTCAGCAGCAGCAGTTTCTTCAGTGCTAGTGGCTGGAATTTCCTCATGGACAAATACAGTGGGATGAGTTTCTTCAGAGCCCATTTGTACAGTTTGTGTGGGGGACTGAGGAATTTGCTGTAGAGGAGTGAGCATTGGAGAGTTTGGATGCTGACTTTCCCAGAATTCATCACTGATTACGGGTGTGGAGCAGCCAACGTCCACATCTTCATCTTCCATTTCTTCAACGCCAACCTCTTCAGCTGTGAACTGAGGCATATGCGAGGAGATGATAGGTGTTGAAGGGATCACATCCACTTCAATTTCTTCATCCAACGGTTCAGATGAAGCAGCAGAAGGAGTATCTTCATCAGATCCGCTGGGGATCACATATTCTTCATCAAAAGGAACAAGGTCCTTTGATGGCCTGGTTGAGATGGGAACAACATCAATTGGATTTGCAAATGAACTTGTCATAGGCTTCATTTTCTTCGGAGCTGAAGAATCTGAAACAATTGATGCTTTCCTTTTCTTCATTGCAGCACACTCTGTAGCCTTGGTCTTCTTCACATCTGATGCAGATGGAAGGATTGGAGTTGAAGTTGGTGCAGGAGCAGCTGAGGAATCTGGTTTATTTTCTTCAGGCACAACTGATGCAGTTGCCCTGAGTTCTTCAGTTTCTTCAGGCGCACCACTAGTGGGTGCCCTGGCAATTTTTTTAGTGGCTGGAATGCAGTCATCAGCCCTGGAACTCACATTTTCTTCAGCAGCCTGATTGTCATCAGCGGTGCTGGAATTTTCTTCAGTAGGCTGAGCAGATGCTTCAGCATGAGGAATTTCCTGTTGCGTTGGGGCTGCAACATTGGAAGTGAAGTTATCCGCAAGTTTCACAAAACGAACCTTGGCTCCAAGCTAGTCAGCGCGATATGCGTCAAAGTCATCATTGAGTTTCTTGATCTCAGTCTGGATAGTGACAAGTTCTTCAGTTGTCATAAAGACAACGTTTTTCTTCAGATAGCACTCTTTCTTGTACTACACTTTCTTGATCTGCCTGGCCTTCTCAAATTTTCACTTTTCTTCTTGAATGAAGTGGGTCAGCATGTGACTTTGGCCAAGAGTCAACTTGAAGTCAGGCAAGGGGGTGTTGGGGTCCTTGTGCCAAACATCAATGTAGTCGAGGATCAACTTGGGATCCAAAAGTAGTGGCACCTTTGATCCTTTGGCTCTAGCGGCCCTGACTTGCCTGTCTCTGATGATTTCTGCAAGTTCATCATCATCAGCTTCGTCTTCTTTAGACGGTACTTGGAAAGCGACTTGTTTCTTTTGAGGACTTGGGCGAGGACCTCGTCCAGCAGCGGCCTTTGTGTTCAGCAGTGAGGGTCCAGCTGAGGAACTTGGTGCAGCTGAGGAACTAGCTAAGACACCTGAGGCAATGGAGATGCCTGCAGTCCTTTGGCATGAGGCGAGATGCACATGTGTTGAGGATTTAGTCGGAACAGCTGACGGCTTTGGCGGAGGAGCTGAGGACTTTGGAGGAACAGGAGCAGCATGAGGAATGGCCGTGAGGGCTTTGAGGATTCTGGCCGTGAGGGCATTGCTGAGGAACTTAGCCTTGAGGGCATTGTTGGTGAAGCACTTGGCTTGCGCGCAGGCTTCTTTGGCTTGACAGCAAAGGCCTCAGCAGAGGCAGCAGCAGCAGCAGAGTCTTCATTGAATTTCCTTAGTGCTCTTTGGCTTGCTTAGCCAACTTGGCTTGGCGCTTGGCCCATTCATCAGGATAGTCCTCACCGCGCTTGAGGCTGGTGGGATCAGCGATTTGGCTAGGTGCCAATGGAGGTCTTGGGCATGGAGGATTGAGTGCGAATTTCTTCATGTACTTAGGAGTGACATATCTGTACTCCCTCCACTCTCTAGCCCATCTCCTCTATATCTTCTAAATGTGCACTTTGCGCTCATTCTTGGTTTCCTCAGTGGGTGTGCAGTACCCAGCATATATTTCATCAGGGATCTCAAGCGTTGTATTTACCTCAGGCCTCTTTCCTCCCTTCTGTGGCTTCTTACCATCAGCCATTTTCTTCAGTTGAGGAATTTGAACAATTGAATTCTCTGAAGAAGTATGCAACTTTTCTTCGAGGAACACTGCAAATGAGTTAAGTTGATGAGAACCTAGTGATTCAACAACTGACATGTGTACCTGTGAACAGAGTATAGTTGCGAGGAATTTGGAGAGGTCATATGCGTTCTCAGAAGGTTTTGTAAAAAGAACAAGTTAGAGGAATTTGACCAGATGAGTCTTGAAGAATTTCACTAAGCGTTCTTTGTCTTAGGTTCCAGAGATGTGTAGATTAAAAATCCACACATTTGAGGAATCTTGAAGAAAAACATGGCTTATAGAAACGAATCAAGAACAGATGACTTGTGAGGTGTTTAGTGTGTGAATCTATGAAGAAAAACACCTTTGAAGATTTTGAAGATAATCATTCGAATCAACGAGGGTAGTAAAAGTAACTTTTAATTACCATGGACAAAGAACACGAAGAACTGGAGTGAGGAGATGTGAAGTTTGTCTGTGCAGATCTTCCACGCCCTAACTTGGCGTAGGAAGACGGCTACGGTGGCGACGGAGTGAAGATTTCCGCGGCCGGCGGCGATGAAGTACCGACAATGCTAGGGTTTGAGAAGCTCGAGCTGGAGAGAGATCGAGCAGAGTAAAAGAAGTGAGGCAGGGAAGGAGGGGCATTTATAGCCACGGTGAAAAACTGCTCGCCCGAAGAAATTGGACGAACATGCCCCTGACCCTTCTCATTCGCATGACATGTGTCACCCACGTAGTGAGAGGTGGAGATCGTGTTAGATCGTGGGTGAGTGGATAAGTATATCGTGGAATGCGGAACGGTTTGAGCGAAAATTTCGATAGGATAGGTTTTAAAGTTCCGTTTGCAATTTCTTCAGCTGACAAGGACCCAGTGAAGATTTTGAACGAGTTTCAAATAGAACGCACATGAAGAATTTGTGAACAGATTGGGTTGAGTATAGCATAGAGGGGAAGGGTCCAATCACATTCACTTAGCAGAAAACCAACTTGAAGAAATAGCAATAAGTGAATGCTGTAGAGGACATAAACTCATATATATATACATACATATATATATAGAGTGGCAATATTCTAATCCCGGGATTAGAATAATTATTTGGACCACGACACCCTGTATAGGCCTCTTCCTGAACTCCCGAACCGTGGCAAAGAAAAAGAAATAAACGCAGCGCCCCCACTGTCCCCGCCGCACCCCCATCTCTTCCACCTCCCGATCTCGACCATCCCACCTCCCTGCCATCGGGATCCAGCCAACGGCGAGTCGCCGACCGCCATCAACCCACCTCCCCGCCGCCGGGATCCAGCCACCCAGCATGCCGGCACCGCCTCGAACCCCACAGGCACCTCATGTGCCACCGGCACATCTCCTTCACCGTCGCTAGCGAGTGCACCGCCGCCACAACCACCGCCTCTCGAGAGCGCCGGCGCGCATGGATCCGGCAGGATCCCGACCGAAGCGGGCCACCCCTGCACCCCCCGGTGACGCCCACCCCCCTACGCACTGCCTCCTAGACCTCCCGGCGTCGCTCAACCCTCTCCATCTCCCATTGATGCGCCGCCACCTCCACCTCCCACCGGCGCGCTGCCCCTCCCCATAAGTTCCACCACTTCACGCCCCCACACCGCTGCCCCTGCTTCAGCTCCACCCGTCGCCGTAGTCCAACATCTCCAACTGCAGCCGTTCGCCGCTGCCGCTTGAGGTAAGTCGGGTCTCAACTTCTGCTCCTGCTTCTTAGCTGATGATGTTCAGCAACAGGAAAGATCAAGTCCTTCTAACGCTACTTCACAAGTTAGAGGCCAAGTCGATGAACCATGCGGTTGCTAACAAGACATTTCCTTGGCTATTTAGGTGATGCACTGCTTTCCAACAGACATCGACCCAATGACCCGAGTCAAGGTCCATCTTGCCAACTCCAGCATCCTCTCTGCACTGTGGAACATGAAACTCTTTGGAAGCTGCCGGTTGTCACTGAAAGCACAGGTGAATGTGGGGGATTTTTCTTGGGGTAGTGATATATTTGTCTCAGTAGCTTACATGCATGTTGCAATGTGAGAGTATCTTTACTGAGCATTCGATGTAATGGGGTTCTGCTTACATACATATCTTGAATGTTCATTCCATCACACATGTCCTTGAATGTTCGTCCCATGATGTAATGGGGTTATGCTTACTTACATGTCCTGAATGGCCCTAGGACGTTCGCTGCCGCAGTGATCTTGATCACACTGTCACGATGCACCGCGAGGCCGAGATCTTTCCATTCTCGGCCTTATTTAATTGCCTTATTTCAAGATTCTTTTGTGTATTTTCAGGCTTAAATCATGTATGCTGTACACAGGAGTGAAGTTCAGTTTGCCGGAGAAAGAGGCGTTGCCACGACCGATGATGGCTGTTCATGCATGGAAGTCCGTGTATTCTGTTTGAAAACCTGGGAGCATGCCCAAAACATTCAGAAATATCAATGACAGAAGTTCGAATATAGGGAGGTTGATGCTTTGTGTGTGTATATATACATTTTTAGGGGATCCTGTGTTTGTATACATGGCAGCACACTTGTTTGTGCATGATATGTAGTTCTACAATAGCAGTTCAATAAGGAAACAATTTCTTTTGGCATTTTCTTCATTTATCCATTTGTGTTAGTATCATATTTTGGTACTTATTGTTTGCAAAAATAATGACATTGTTTTCACTAAAAAATCATGAAAAAAACTGTGAAAGATTGTGCTATCAATAGTGTTTGATATTGTATCCGTAAGAACCTATCCATTTTTTCATTCTTCACGTTTTGAGTATATGTGATAATGGATAAAACATAATTACAATAACTAAAGTTCAAATTATTAATGATCTGGTTCAATATTACAAAACTCAAAATTTCCAGTTTATAAGAATCAACCCAAGAGGTTAAAATTTAAACAATAGTGTATTTAGAAAAACAAATTTAACCCACTTTTTTAAAAAAGAGCCTAGAAGTTCAAATATAAATAACGGAGCGGTTCGATGTTTATTACAAACTCAGATTTGTCTCATTAGTACCGAATAAAACCAAAGAAATTTATATTAAGAAAACGTTTTAGTTTGATGTTTATATACAAAGAAGAAAGCGAGCATCACCTAGGAAATGTTAACTCTCAATGTTGAAATTTAATAATTAAAGAGTACAAAAAATGTTATGGGTGTATAAGTTAATCCCCCATGGATTCTCCCGTTGTTAAAAAAGAAAAATAATAACAAGAAGTTCAAACTAAAAATAATAGAGTAGTTCAATATTTGTAACAAATAACATTTTTTCACATTTGAAAAAAACATGGCGGTTCAAAATGTTTAGGAAAAAGAGATAATTTTATCGGTTTCTAGGGAAAACATAGAAGTTCAAATTTTAATAATGAAGTGGGTCAATGTTTATGAAAAACAGGAAAAAATTCCCGTTATTAATAATAAACGCAGAAGTCCGAATTTCAAAAAAAAATCCTAGTGCAATATTTCTACAAAACCTTAGATTTTCCTTGTTACCAAAGAAATTAAATCAAGAAGTTCAAATTAAAAATATTAGAAGTAGTTGGATGCATATGAAAAACCCAAAATTCCTTAGTTTCTAGGAAAAATAAAAGTATCAAGTTCAAGTTTCAAAAAACTATTGATTCTTATATAAAAATATGTTATCTAAGAATAAACTTAAGAAGTTCAAATTTAAATAACAGATAAGTTCCACGTCTACACAAAACATAGATTTTTTCTCATTACTAAAGAATAAGATGAAGAAGTTCAGAATAAAAAGGAAAAAATAAAAAAATGGTTTAAAAGAATCCCCCCTTTTTTAAAAAAACTAGAAGGTCAAACTAAAATAACGAATGGTTCGATGTTTATTTAAAACCTAGGATTTTACCTTTTAAAAAAGATACCTATATTCATCATTTCCAAAAAAATACACAAAGAAGTACAAATAAAAAAGTTAGATATTGATTTAAATAAAATGTAGGAAGTTCAATTCAAAATAACGAAGAAATATAATTGGGAAAAGCATAGCAGTTTGATACTTATTTAAAAACTTGGATTTTTCCAATTTTAAAGAATAAAACCAATAAGTTCAATTCAAAATAACGAAGAAGTTCAAAGTTTCTAAGAAAACTCCAATTTTCACATTTCTAAAAATACACAAAGAAGTTCAAATAAAAAGTTAGAGAGGTTCAATGTCTATAAAAAACTCAGACTTTTTCTGTTACGAAAGCGAAATAGAGAGAAGTTCGGTTTGATAACTGTCAGAAGTTCATTTACTGTGTGGTGTGCATTTCGTATGAGAGAAAAAAAAATAAAAAGGCAAAGTCCAACAAATTTGTTGCTAGAAGTTCAAGTGCTCGACCCGAGAAAGTTCAAAAATTCTTGTGAGAGAGGTTGAACAAAAATATGTGACAGAAGTTCAAGGTGAAACAATGAGAAGTTCAACTAGTGCAAGGAATGCATTTCAGGTGAGAATAAAAGTATAGAAAAATAAAAGCTTAAAATGTTTGTTGAAAGAAGTTCAAGTGCTCTGTCCGGGGAGGTTCAAAAATCCTTGCGAGAGAGGTTCACCTTATATTTCCATGCTCGATTTTTTTCGTATAAAACTCGAATACAATTCTTTAATCAAAATATAAAAAGGTGAAGTTCAAATTGAAATAACACAAAAGTTTGGAGTTTATTAAAACCTAGGATTTACATGTTCAAAAAATTAAAAACACAACGCCGTTTTTTGCACTTTTAAAAACAACTCATAAACGAAAAAAATGGTTGCTACAAGTTCAAGTGCTCAGCGAGGAAAAGTTCAAAAAAATCTTGTGAGAGATGATCACCGTGTATTTAGACATCCAAAATACGTCACAGAAGTTCAACTTGAAAACAGCTGGAAGTTCAACTACTACGTTGGATGAATTTGAGATGAAAAACTTTTAAAATCGTCGCGAGTATGAAAAAACGATCAACACAGGAAACTTGCGTGCTTACAGCAGCTTTCCATCGGTATATCACCTGCTCAATTCCGGTGAATGGATGGAGAGTTACGAGAAGTGGATGGAGACCTAGGAGCAAAAAAATCATGTGAAAAACAGAGTGAAGTTCAGGTACACGCGCCGAGAAGTTCAGGTTCTTCACGCGGTGCATTTTCAAAGAATGTGTTTCGCGATAAAGGCAGAACGCATGATCCTGCCATTTTTGAAATTAGTTGAAAACGGCTAGGAATTAGAGAAAACCATCAACATGAAAAAGTTTCGCATTTTCCGTAGCTTTTCAGCGGTATATTATTTGCCCCATTCCAATAAAGTTTGTAGAAATTACGGCGAAAATATGTTTTTTGCCATTTTCAAAACTAACTTAAAACCATAAATAATTGGGAGAAACAATATATACAAAAAAGTTTCGCATTTTTTCAAGCTTTCCAACGCCATATCATTTGCTGTATTCGGACGCACGGTTAAAACATTAGCTCGAAAATACGAACTCGGTAGTACTTGGACCATTTTCAAAATTACTCTTAAACCATTCAAAATTAGAAAAAAACTGTCAAGATGAAAAAGTAGCGCATTTTCATAAGCTTTCCAACGCCGTATCATATGCCTCCATTGGATTAGCCGCTTAGAAATGACATCGAAAAAACGAACTCAGTTGTTCGGTTTACGAAATTTTACGTTTTTTCAAATTACTCTTTAACCATAAGGAATTAGAGAAAACTTTCAACATGTGGAAGGAGCGGTTTTGCAGCAGCTTTCCAACGCCATATTATATGCCTCATTCCGATAAATGGTTTAGAAATGCGATCGAAAATACGATTCATGTTTTTTGTGCGAAGAAAAAACGATTTTCAAAACTGCTCTTAAACCGCTTATATTTTGCCAAAAATTTAAGTTGGGTCATGATAGTGATGTCCATAGCTTTCTAACGATATATCACAAGCCCCATTTGGGCAATGTTGGCGGAAGTTCAACCTAGTTCACAGGGAAGTTCAACGTACTACTAGCGGGGTAGGTCAGGTTGTGATCAGAATATTATTCTGATCCCGTGATCAGAATAGTGTTTATGTATGTATGTATGTATATATATATATATATATATATATATATATATATATAGCCAATGAAGAAAAACGACGGAAACAGTGAAGACTATGCAAAGTTGAAGAATATGAATAATTTGAGAAATTTCAACTTTTGGTGGTGGCGTGACCCACCGTATAAGAATGATGATTTCAGACACCGCGTACAATTATCGTAGGGTTCTGAGAATCAAATTCTTCATTAATTTCTTCACACTAAGAGTGTTATTCTTCATTGATTGAAGAAAAACGTTTCTTCATGTGTTGCACATCTAAGTCATCAATTTTGCATAAGTGTTAGGATGAGTGTCCTTTTCAAAGAACATTCGAAGATTCTAGGATATTTAGCTCACACCGCAACTTGCTAAATCTCTTCTCATCCAAGGGCTTTGTGAAGATATCGGCTAGCTGTTCTTCAGTCTTCACATGCTCAATAGAAATGTCGCCCTTCAACACATGATCACGAAGAAAATGATGACGAATCTGAATGTGCTTTGTCTTCGAGTGCTGAACTAGGTTGTGAGCAATCTTGATGGCACTCTCATTGTCACAGAAGAGAAGCACATTCTTCATGTTGACGCTGTAGTCCTTGAGAGTTTGCTTCATCCATAGCAATTGAGCACAGCAAGAACCAGCGGCAATGTACTCAGCTTCAGCAGTAGATAGTGATACGCAATTTTGTTTCTTCGAGGACCAACAGACCAAAGATCGTCCGAGGAAATGACATGTACCAGATGTTGACTTGCGGTCCACACGATCACCAGCATAGTCAGAGTCAGAATATCCAATGAGATCAAAAGTCGTGCCCTTGGGGTACCATAATACAAGTGTTGGTGTGTGAGCTAGATATCGAAGAATATGCTTCACAACCTTATGGTGCGATTCCTTCGGTGTAGCTTGAAATCGGGCACACATGCAAACACTAAGCATTATATCTGGCCTAGATGCATATAAGTACAATAAAGAACCAATCATGGAGCGGTATACCTTATGATCGAAGTCAATACCATTTTCATCAGTGCACAGATGGCCATTTGTGGGCATAGGAATTTTGACGCCTTTGCAATCTTGCATGCCGAATTTCCTCAGTACATCCTTGAGGTATTTCTCCTAAGATATGAATATGCCATTGCGTTGTTGACGAATTTGAAGACCTAAGAAGAATTTCAACTCTCCCATCACAGACATTTGATATTCTTCACTCATCATATAGGCAAATTCATCACTATAACGTTGGTCATTACAGCCAAAGATAATATCATCAACATATATTTGGCACACAAATAATTCACCATCATAAGATTTAGTGAAAAGAGTAGGGTCCAGTGAACCGGGTTTGAAGCCTTTCGTCATGAGGAATTCCTTCAGGGTATCATACCACGCCCGTGGGGCCTGCTTGAGGCCATAGAGGGCCTTGTTGAGTCTGAAGACTTTGTCAGGATTCGTTAGATCTTCAAAACCTGGGGGTTGAGCAACATATACTTCTTCCTCAAGCTAACCATTGAGTAATGCACTTTTCACATCCATTTGATATAAAGTGATATCATGATGGTTAGCATAAGCAAGTAATATGCGAATAGCCTCAAGTCTAGCAACAGGTGCAAAAGTTTCATCGAAATCAATTCCTTCAACCTGTGTGTAGCCTTGAGCTACAAGCCGTGCCTTATTCCTCACCACAAGGCCATTTTCATCTTGCTTGTTGCAGTAGATCCACTTTGTACCGATGATATTGTGCTTGCGAGGATCTGGACGTTTGACCAGTTCCCAGACATTGTTGAGCTCAAACTGATGTAATTCTTCTTGCATGGCCTGAATCCACTCAGGCTCCAGAAATGCTTCATCTACCTTAGTGGGCTCTGTAATAGAGACAAAAGAATAGTGCCCACAAAAGTTAGACAAATGTGAAGCTTTTGAGTGTGTGAGAGGACCTGGCGCTTTGATGTCATTGATGATCTTTTCAACTTGCACTTCTTTTGCAATGCGAGGATGAGCTGGTTGCCGTTGAAGAATTTGATCAGTGTTTTCTTCAGCACCATTTTCTTCAGCCTTTTCTTCAGGTGCATTAGCTCGACGTTCTTCATGTTCTGGAATGAATTCTTCAGCAGATTCTTCAGTAGGAATGACATCCTCAGTAGCCTTGAACTTGATAGTTTCCTCAGGTGCTGGTTCATCTATCACAGTAGGTAGGTGCTCTGTTTGCGAGCCATTAGTTTCATCAAACCGCACATCTACAGTTTCAACAACTTTGTGAAGAATGTTGTTGAAGACTCTGTAGGTGTGCGAGTCCTTTCCGTAACCAAGCATAAAACCTTCATGTGCTTTCGGTGCAAATTTTGAGTTGTGATGAGGATCTCTAATCCAACATTTAGCACCGAAGACTTTGAAATAACTTACATTGGGTTTCTTATCAGTGAGGAGTTCATAGGCAGTCTTCTTGAAGAATTTGTGAAGATATACTCTGTTGATGATGTGGCACGCGGTATCAATTGCCTCAGTCCAGAAACGACGAGGCGTTTTATATTCATCAAGCATAGTGCAAGCCATCTCAGCAAGAGTCCTGTTCTTGCGCTCCACGACGCCGTTCTGCTGAGGAGTATAAGGAGCAGATAACTCATGGGTAATACCAAGTTCATCAAGATAGTCATCGAGACCAGAATTCTTGAACTCAGTGCCATTGTCACCTCTAATGTGCTTGATCTTCACACCAAAGTTGGTTGAAGCCCTCGAGGAAAATCGTTTGAAGACTTCCTGCACTTCATGTTTGTAAGTAACAAGGTGTTCCCATGTGTAAAGAGAGTAATCATCAACAATAACAAAGCCATATTGAGATGCTTCATTTGAAATAGCAGAATAATGATTAGGACCGAAGAGATCCATGTGAAGCAATTCAAATGGGCGAGTAGTGGTCATGATAGTCTTTGCTGGATGCTTGGCCTTGGTCATCTTCCCAGCTTCACAGGCTCCGCATAGGTGGTCCTTGAGGAATTTGACATTCTCGATGCCAATGACATGCTTCTTCTTCGCAAGCGTGTGCAAATTCCTCATGCCTGCATGACCAAGTCTTTGATGCCAGAGCAAGCCTTCTGAAGCTTTTGCAAGTAAGCACACGGCTGGTTGTGGTCCTGTAGAGAAATCAACAATATACAGGTCTCCTCTCCTAAAGCCTTCGAAGACTTTGGAATTGTCAGCTTCCATAACCACAACACAACGGTACTTGCCAAAGACAACAACCATATGAAGATCACAAAGCATTGAGATAGACATAAGGTTGTATCCTAAGGACTCAACAAGCATGACTTTGTCCATGTGTCGATCCTTTGTGATCGCAACCTTACCTAGACCCAATACCTGACTTTTGCCTTTGTCAGCAAAGATGATATGCTTCAGATGCGACGGAGATAATGGAGCATCCATCAATAGATTCTTGTCACCAGTCATGTGGTTTGTACGTCCACTATCGAGGACCCACTCAGTGGCTTTGGGTTGATCATCCTGCAGATGAATTAGTGCAGCTTACAAACTCATATACTTCATCAGTGAAGAATATGACATCAATTCATCAGATCAATTTCATCAAGTAAAAGACTGATAAAGCAATATGAGGACGTGAGAAATGAAAGTTCATTTATTCATGATTAGTCTGCGTCCTATCAGGCATACTCAGGTCTCTAGCAAATTCTTCAGATGATTATGTATGTCTGGAGACCTAACCCTGCAGAAGAGATTAGTTCTTTTTCTTCACCACCCACATCTGAAGGGGTGGCAAAGTGTTCATCATTCTGCGAGCTCCATACGAGAAGGATGGCATAGAAGCCAGTCCATTTTGTTTTACATAAGAGGGGCTAGAGTAAGCATAAGAGTAAGTAGAGAAATTCTTCGAGGACTTATGGACATAATGATTTGAAGAATAATGCACATATCCATAATCCTTAAATCTTCCCTGCGAAACAGACGGGTTAGCATGATGATGTTCATATGAGGACTTTGATCCATATGAGGAATATGATCCATGTGAGGAGTTTGGTCCGTATGAGGACTTGGATCCATATGAAGAATTTGATCTGGGGTTCCTGTTCTTCACAGGTGGCGTCATGATGACATTCACCAGAAGATTTTCAAGGCATCTTTTGGGAACCCAGATTTTCTTCATAGGGGGACCGTTCCTGCAGTTAGTGCCAACATATCTAGCAAATACTTCACCATTCTGATTTTTGAACAGTTTGTAGTTGGAGTCAATTGACTCATCATCAGAATGAGGAGATTCACATGCAAATCCAGATAAGTTAGATGTATCAACTGGAGGTCCCTTTGCAGCAACCCATGTAGTTTTGGGGTACTGCTCAGGCTTCCAATATGTACCATCAGCATTGAGTTTCCTCTCAAAGGCAATACCCTCTTTTCTAGGGTTCCTGTTGAGGATCTTCTTTTTAAGCACATCACAAAGAGCCTAATGCCCTTTGAGGCTTTTGTACATGCCTGTCGTGTACAATTCCTTCAGCCCTGCATCGTTAGTGATACTAGCAATGTCCTCAGATGAGGAATTCATGATAGCAGAGGCATGTAAAGAATTTGAAATATTAGCAGCATTTAAACATTCACGTGAAGAATTAGCAGTTTCACGTTCAATGCATTTCAAACATGGAGGAACAAATTCTTCCTGAGAAGCGCTGATATGTTGAGCAAGTAATGAATCGCGCTCCTTCTGAAGATCTTCATAACTCACTCTTAGCTTCTCAAGGTCTTGCTTTCTTTGTAGAAAATCATAAGAAAGCTTCTCATGATCAGATAAAAGAGTGTTATGTTGATCTTGAAGGGTGCCATACTTAGTATGAAGTTTCTGAAGACTTTCAGCCAAAGCTTTTGACTGATCCATTTCTTCACCCAACATATCATCGCTCTTATTTAGCATGTAGTAAACTTTTTCCAAAGCTCTTTGTTGTTTAGTGGCAAGGGAAGCAAGTTTGACATAGCTGGGTCCAAATTCATCATCAGATTCATCATCACTAGACTCGGATAGGTAGCATTCAGTTAGCTCGGCATCTTTTTCCATAAGGCATGATGCAGAAGATGATGATTCTGGTTCGAATGTCATCGCTTTGAGAGATTCCTTGAAGTCCTCAAACCAAGGATCATGACAGGTTCGATGACCTTCATAGACCTCAGAGAGACGGTCCCAGAGGAGCTTTGCATGATCGAGATGCATGATATTCCTAAACTGATTTTGTGACAGACTGGAGCAGATGACATCCTTCGCCGTGAGGTTGAGAAGAGTGTACTTGTGAATGTCATCAGCTTCCGCCATCTTGCACAGATCGGTCAGACCAATCTCAGTGACGGTCCATAGCTCATTGTTCATCGCCATGAGGCGTTTCTTCATCATGATGGGATACTCGTGACCGTCAAAGATGGGGCATGTCACTTTCGTCATACCTGCGGTCGACATAACTAAAACTTCAGGCGGTTAAACCAAAATCACACAGAACAAGGGAGTACCTTGCTCTGATACCAATTGAAAGTGTGTTATATCGACTAGAGGGGGGTGAATAGGAAATTTTTATGAAATTCTTTACTAAGGAATTTTCCGGCGAGGAAATTCCTTAGCGAAGAACTACTAGCAGCGGAATGAGTACTCAAAAGTAAACATAACAAAATACAAGCATAGTCATCATGATGAAATGAAGACAGGCACAGAGTACAGAAGCGTAAGCACAGGATAACACAGGATGAAGACAAACAGACTGAAGAAATTGAACTGAGGAAATTGAGAAAGTCTTCAGTCAAAGTCTTCAAACACAGATATGAACAAGCACACAACACAGTTATGAGGAAATGAAAGAGTTGAGGAAATAACCAGTGAACTTGGTGATGACAATGATTTGGTAGACCAGTTCCAACTGCTGTCTCGGTTGTACGTCTGGTTGGAGCGGCTAAGTATTTAAACTCGAGGACACACAGTCCCGGACACCCAGTCCTGAACACGCAGCTCAGGACACCCAGTCCTCACCGTATTATCCTTGAACTAAGGTCACACAGACCTCGTCCAATCACTCGTGGTAAGTCTTCAGGCGACTTCCAAACCTTCACAAACTCGGTCACTTGGCGATCCACAATTCCTCTTGGATGCTCTAGACCATGACACCTAACCGTCTGGGAGAAGCACAGTCTTCAAAGGTAACAAGTGTCGGATCCACGCAGGATCAATCTCTTCAGTGATGCTCAATCACTTGGGGTTTGTAGGTGTTTGGGTTTTGGGTTTTTGGTTTTTCCTCACTTGATGATTTTTGCTCAAAGTCCTCAGAGGATGGGTTTCTCTCAAATGACAAGTGTCAGTTTCTCTCGGAGCAGCCAACCAGCTAGTGGTTGTAGGGGGCGGCTATTTATAGCCTAGGGAGCAGCCCGGCATGATAATACATAAATGCCCTTCAATGATATGACCCTTAGGTGGATAGATATTTTGGGACAGCTGGCGCATAGCACAGCAACGGTCGGAATTTTGAGTAGCAAAATCCTCAGGGCTATCATGTTCCTCACTGTGTAGGAAATCTGCACTGGAGTATTCCTAACTCCTCAGTCAGAACAAATTCCTTAGAGACCAGAAGAACTTCGTCTCTGTCACTAAAGAAATTGACTGAACTATATGAGATTTCCAATGGCTTCACTTGAAGGGATTGGTAGGTGTAGGATTTTGAGTTGAGCATCACTTGGAAATTTTTCCTTAGTATTTCCTCGACCCCCTTTAACAGTACGGTGTTTCCTATGACTCAAGAAAGAGAAAATGAAACTACAAAAACAAAAGTCTTCATGCTTCATGTTCCTCAAATGAATACTAAGTCTTCACAGTCACACCATTTTCTTCACTTTCAAAGTCTTCAGAAAGTCTTCAGAGATCCAAAGTCTTCAGTCGAAGAACTTCATTTTTAGGGGTCGACTTTCTCTATAAATATCAAACTCCTCCTAGACTTATAGACCTGTGTACACTCACAAACGCATTAGTCCTTTAACCTATAAGTCTTCAATACACCAAAATCACTAAGGGGCACTAGATGCACTTACAGGGAGGATATTTTCAGCATACCCATGGAGGAGGTAGCTCGCACAATCATAATGGCACCAAGAATGGTAATGGGAATGGAGGAAGCAATGGCCAGAACCGTACCAACCCATCAACCCCAGCCAAGAGAGACCTGAGCCAAGTCACTTGCTTTAAGTGCCAAAAGACCAGACATTATGCCAATGAATGTCCTGAATCCCAGAATGGAAATGGCAATGGAAGCTTTGGGAAGAAGCCGAACCCTTTCAACAGGGGACAGGTGAACCACGTAAATGTGGAGAAGGTTGAAGCCCAGCCCGATGCAGTAATAGGTAAGTTTTTGGTAAAGTATTTTACTACAATCATTCTTTTTGATACTGGTGCATCGCATTCATACATATCAAGGGGATTTGTGGATAAGTATAAACTGCCAACCCAAGCCCTTAGGTCACCCATGTTAGTAACCTCTCCTAGAGCAGAGTATATGGCTAGTCTATGGTGTGATCGGTTACCATTAAGGATTGGTAACTATGTATTTCCCTTGGACCTAATAGTATTGGAATCTCATGGATTGGATGTGATATTAGGCATGGATTGTTTATCAAAGTATGAAGGGAACATTAAATGTGCCAGTAAGTCAATTTTGCTTACCACCCCAGAAGGGAGAAGGATCAAGTATGTATCCCGACATGTGCCAAAAAGGACTCAAGTAAATTGCTTAACAGGAGTTTGCAGGAGGAAGTACCAGTAGTGAAGGATTTCCCTAATGTATTTCCAGAAGACTTGCCAGGCATGCCACCGGATAGAGATATTGAGTTTTTGATTGAGCTTTTGCCAGGCACAGGGCCAATATCTAAGAGACCATATACAATGCCCGCAAAGGATTTGGTGGAGATTAAGAAGCAGATTAAGGAGTTACTGGATAAAGGATATATTCGCCCAAGTTCTTCACCTTGGGGATCACCAGTACTTCTAGTGGAGAAGAAGGATGGATCGTTAAGGATGGTTGTTCATTATCGAGGATTGAATGAAGTAACCATCAAGAACAAGTACCCACTACCGATGATCAATGATCTGTTTGATCGATTGCAAGGAGCTAAGGTATTTTCCAAGATCGATCTACGATCAGGGTACCATCAGTTGAAGATTCAAGAATAGGATATACCTAAGACGGCTTTTACCACCAGGTATGGGCTGTACGAGTATACCGTTATGTCATTTGGTCTGACTACCGCACCTGCCTATTTTATGAACATGATGAACAAAGTGTTTATGGAGTTTTTGGATAAGTTTGTCGTAGTGTTCATTGATGATATTCTAGTTTATTCGAAGAATGAAGAGGAGCATAAGGAGCATTTGCGTTTGGTACTTGATAAGCTCAGAGAACATCAGTTATACGCCAAGTTTAGAAAATGTGAGTTTTGGTTGAAGGAAGTTGGATTTCTCGGACATGTTATATCCGGAGAAGGTATAGCAGTAGATCCCACCAAGGTTGACACTGTGACAAATTGGGAAGCGCCAACAACAGTTGGAGAGATCCGGAGTTTTCTTGGACTTGCAGGATACTATCGGAGATTCATTGAAAATTTCTCAAAGATTGCAAAGCCTATGACGGAGTTGTTGAAGAAGGTTACCAAGTTCATATGGACCGAGGAATGTGAGGCTAGTTTCCAGGAGTTGAAGAAACGTTTGGTTACATCACCAGTGTTGATTTTGCCAGATCAGACCAAGGATTATGAGGTGTATTGCGACGCTTCACGTCGAGGACTTGGAGCAGTGCTTATGCAGGAAGGAAGAGTTGTTTCCTATGCCTCACGACAGCTTAAGCCTCATGAGTTAAATTATGCCACGCATGATTTGGAGTTAGCAGCCGTAGTGCCTGCACTGAAGACTTGGAGACATTTTCTCATTAGAAACCATTGTGAGGTGTACACGGACCACAAGAGTTTGAAGTATATTTTCACGCAGAAGGAGTTGAATCTCAGGAAAAGGGAGATGGTTGGAGCTCATCAAGGATTATGATATGAGATTGCATTATCATCCCGGAAAGGCTAACGTAGTAGCTGATGCGTTGAGCCGTAAAAGCCATGTCAACACCTTAATGACGGGACATTTACCAAGAGAGTTAGCCAAGAATCTTCGTGAGCTATGTTTGGAGATAGTCCCGAGAGGCTATGTAGCAGCATTGGAGATTTAGTCTACCTTGATGGATAAGATCAGAGAAGCTCAAAGGACTGACAAGGAGATTTCTTCTATTAAGGAGAAAATGAGCAAAGGAAAAGCTAAATGATTTCATGAGGATGAGCACGATACCTTATGGTTTGAAGATTGTGTTTATGTTCCTAATGACCCGGAGATCAGGAAGTTAATTCTACAGGAGGCCCATGATTCACCATATTCGATTCACCCAGGAAATACCAAGATGTATTTGGATTTGAAGGATACTTTTTGGTGGACCGGAATGAAGAAGGATATTGCGGAGTATGTAGCAGTTTGTGATGTATGTCAAAGAGTAAAGGCAGAGCATCAGAAGCCAGCCGAATTATTACAGCCATTGCCGATACCCGAATGGAAGTGGGATAAGTTAGGCATGGATTTTATTACAGGATTGCCCAAAACGCGTTCAGGCTATGACTCGATTTGGTTTGTAGTCGATCGTTTGACAAAGGTAGCTCATTTCATCCCAGTGAAGACTACCTATACCAGTGCCAAGTTAGCAAAGATATACATGACCAGGATCGTATGTCTGCACGGAGTTCCAAGAAGCATTGTATCAGATAGAGGAACCCAGTTTACCTCAAAGTTCTAGAATCAGTTGCATGAAACTTTGTGTACCAGGCTAGAGTTCAGTACAACTTTCCATCCATAGACAGATGGACAGACCGAGAGAGTCAATCAGATTTTGGAGGATATACCGAGAGCTTGTGCGCTAGATTACGGATCTAGTTGGGACGAGAATTTTCCATACGCAGAGTTCTCTTACAACAACAGTTATCAATCCAGTTTGAAGATGGCCCCTTTCGAAGCCTTGTACGGAAGGAGGTGCAGGACACCATTTCATGGGATGTAGTAGGAGACCGCCAGTTGTTTGGACCAGATCTGATCAAGGAGTTTGAACATAAAGTAAAATTGATTCGCGATAGGCTCAAGGTAGCCTAGTCCAGGCAGAAGAGCTACACAGATTCTAAACGCAAGGAGACAGTTTACGAAGTCGGAGACCGAGTTTATCTTCGAGTATCTCCACTTCGAGGAGTTAAGTGTTTTGGAGTTAAGGGAAAGTTAGCGCCACGTTTCGTAGGACCATACAAGGTTTTGGAGCGTATGGGAGAAGTAGCCTACAAGTTGGAATTGCCCAAAGGATTGTCAGGAGTTCACGACGTGTTCCACGTTTCCCAGTTGAAGAAGTGCCATGCAGAGATGGCAGATATACCACTGAGAGACATGGTGCCGCTGGAAGCGATTCAGTTGGACAGTGATTTGACCTATGAGGAGAAACCAGTCAAGATACTTGAGTATGCCAGCCGAGTCACCCGCAGCAAGGTTATCAAATTTTGCAAAGTTCAGTGGAGCCACCACACGGAGGATGAAGCCACCTGGGAACGAGAGGAAGATCTGTTGAAGGACCACCCTCATCTATTTTCTAGCCAACCCAAATCTCGAGGGTGAGATTCATCTTAAGGGGGGTAGGTTTGTAACATCCCAAATTTTCAATTTGAAATGTTATACAATAGATCATCATTTCATATCATATTTTATTGCATTTTGAGTTGATCCTAGAAATTTCACGCAACTCAAGGACCCTCGGGGAGAGTTGGGGATTTCGTTATTTTCATATTTGAGTTTTCTCAAATTTTGAAAATAGGATCATTTGATGTTATTTATTTTATCTTCAATTATTTCTATCATAAAAATATGAGAGAGGGGATAAAATGACTTTCCCAAAATAAAGAAATATTGAGGATTTAATATAAAAAATCAAATAAGATTTTTATTTGGATTTATTTGCTATTTTATTTGAATTTAGGAAAAATGCGCGTTTTCCAAAGTTGCATTTAGGCCCCAAATAAATGTTCATTCTGTGTGACTTGATTTTAGAAGCCGGGGAAAATTTATTTCGGGATTTTTGGAGTCCGTTTAGTATTCCTTTTGTTTTTTTCTCTGAGCGTAATTATTTAAAACAATCGAACCGACCTACCGAGCCGTGTCCGACCAGGACACCCGGCTTGGCCAGCCTTTATAAGGCGAGGACCCCAGCCCGAGCCGCCCAACCCTAGCCGCCCCAGCCCGCCGCCCTAGCGCCGCCGCCGAAGCCGCCGCCGCCGCCGCCGCCGGACCCGCACGCCGAGGTTGCCCCGCCGCCGTTTTTTAGGAAAACCGTTTGGTTTTTCCGTCGGTTTTTTTAGATCCATTTTTTTCGTTAGATCAGTTTTTCGGTTTAGTTAATTAGTGAGCGTTCGCTCGTTCGTTTGTTTTAACGAACGTGTTCTTCGTTTAGACCCAGATAACGAACAAACATTCGTTAATTTGTTCGTCGTTTTCTTTTTCTCAAATTAAATCCACGATTTTTCTGATCGTGATTCCTGATCTGATTTCCGTTCTAGTATAACTTTTCGCTTGTTTATTGGAATCAGGCAATTCAAGCGCGTGGAGTTTCGTCCCAAAACCCTCTTTCCGTTTAACCAACTCAAACAAGTTTTTGCCTTTGTAAAATTTGACCTAGATCCAGAATAGTAAGCGAAGCTTGTTTCTTTTGCCGTGTGCTTTTCTTTGCTTCGTTCGATTTGATTCTTTTTGCCAACCGGAGTTCTTAAGTTGAACTTTCTGGTTAGATCTATTATTTGAGTTTTATCTGTGAATTATTTGAGTACTTATTGTATGCTTGTTTGTTTGCGATAGAGTACCTGGTGTGCGCCGCTTGCTACTTCGAATCGCTAGGTTTTGTGGATCATCAGCAAGGCAAGTAACACTTTGATCATACCTCCTACTACCCAGTTTTTATTGCATTAGATCAACCCTCACACATTGCATGATTAGGATCTAATTTAATTGTGGGTTTTGGGAAGTAGATGAGGTAGTACCTATTACCTGTTTATATCAAACCTTTGGGAGTTACTTCTACGTTTGCTTATTATGCCATGCTATGCTAGTAGATGTGGATTGGGTGAGTGAAATCCATGACAGATGTGAGTTTGTTAAATCAATGGTTTATCTAAGGTGGCAACTTAAATACACATCTGGGTGGATTGAGGCACCTGGGTATTCCAGCGATTGCCTGTTTTTCTTTATGGACCGCCACCCAGGCTCAAAGGGATCATGAGATTATTCATACTAGAAACTTTCGTGTGCAGCCACAAGCTACTATGGGCTCTAGCATAGTTGACCAAGTCATGCGAACTCTTACAGTGGTAGACTAGTAGATGTAGGGGATGTAGGTTGGTACGGTCTACACGTTCGTAAGGTGCTAGCGCTTCTGAAAGACTATGTCTCGGTCATCCGTTTCTTAAACACCATGTAGTGCGAGAATCCCAACGGAGGAGATCGAGTCTTGTGGGGAAAAGTGCGCAAACCTCTGCAGAGTGTATAAACTAATCTTGGTTAGCCGTGTCCCCAGTTATGGACATCTTGAGTATCTAGTACTTGGATTATCATGTGAATCTCATCATGTTACTCTAATTAATTTTGTTGGGTTTTAACGATGATGCTTAATTGGGATTGAGAGAGTGTATACACTCTCAATGTTTAACAACCACCATGATAGTTAAATAATATTTATTCCTTTGCAGTAGGAAAAAAATTGGCTTTATGCAAAACTGTAACCATAGAGCTTTCCACCAGCCAAATATGCATGTAGTATAGCCTTATTTTTTCATTGCTCTCTATGTGTTACATTGCCAGCATATTCCATGTGCTGACCCGTTTCGGGCTGCAACGTTCATGTTGCAGACTTTTCAGACGACGAGTAAGGTGCCTTTTAGGTCATGGTTCTATACTCAGTGATGCCATTGGTGTTTATGGACTCACTTATCTTCCAAGCCTTTCGCTGTTTTCGTTATTAGATGGCCTTAAGCCATATTTATTGTAATAAGTTCTCTCTTGAGACACTCGATGTAATAAGTGTGTGATTGCTACTCTGTTATAAATCCTTCAAGTACTGTGTGGTGTCAGCATTACTGATCCAGGGATGACACCGGAGCATAGAGATTGGACCGTTTGAGGTCTGGTCGCTACTAGATGGTATCAGAGCACACGCTGACTGTAGGACACGACCACTAAGCTAAAGCCCTAGATCACTACTCACTCTCTTCTCATTCTGACTTCTCATCTTTTCTACTCTTTTAGGATGGCGGATGCAAGGAACAAGTTCACGCAACCAGATGAAGATACACCCGTTGGACGTCACTTGAAGGAAGTCACTAGATATCTGAACATAGGAGTACCAAGCTTCACCGGAACCTACAACCCCACTTTACCGGAAGAGGAGCGCTGGACGATTCAAGTTCAAGTTCCAGGAAGGACGTTCATGCCAGTCACTGAGCCCATAGAGTTTTCTTTTGATGCACCAACCTGGAGTCTAGAAAAGAGCATGGCAGCTCACATCGCCATGGGACGTATTAGAGAAGTTTACCGCAATGATCTCAAGGACACTATCTACCAGATTTGTGGGCGCCGAGATGAGCACTGGGAGATGATCAGCACCAGGAAGGATAGATCAATTGCAGCTTTTATTCAGGAGTTAAACCAGCACATTCGACGTCAGGAGAACCAGATGTGCGCATACATGATGGATCTGAAGAAGGCAAGGACTAGAATCAAGGAACTGGAGGACGAACTCAAGGCTACACGTGAAGATTATGAAGAGGAAATCGAAGTATTAGTGGAGAAGAATGACGATTTGATCAAGAAGATTGGAATATTTATGGGAGACCCTACACCAGTAGAGGAAGACGAAGAACCCAAGGAGATTCACCCGGAAGACTACATCATCATCGACGACACCGACTCGGATCCAGATGATAGTGATGATGACTATGTTGATGAAGCTGGAGCAGATATCATGGAGTCTGCAACCGAAGAATATTTCTAGTAGACAACCTCATCAGTAGTAGTAGTCCACCATGTAAATATAGTAGTTCGAGCACTTTTGCGATAGTTAGATCGATTGTATGCCCTTGTTTGATTGAATGAAGTCAATTGTTTGCTTTTGCCTCATGTGCATATGGGTAGTGTTTTCTCTATAGACCCCTCTTTATTCTTAAATCTCATCTTTTCTAAACCCTCAGATGCCTCCGAGACGTGACCCCAGATTTACCTTCCCACCGGAGCTCACCCAGTTGATCCAGCAGCAGAACACATTGATGCAGTTGCTAGTCCAGAATCAGAATCAGGAGAACAACAACAACAACCCACCACCACCACCACCACATGTTGATCACTTAACCCATTTTCTTAGGCTGAATCCGCCGGTGTTTTCTAGTAGCACCAAGCCGATAGTAGCAGATGATTGGCTCCGCAAGACAGCTAGGGAGTTGACCACGGCAGGATGCACAGATGCGGAAAAGGTGAAGTTTGCCGCACATCAGCTTGAAGGACCCGCATCATCATGGTGGGAGAATTTCACCGCCACTTTCCCTATCGACACTGTCACATGGGAACAGTTCCAGCAGGCTTTCCGTACTGCCCATGTTTCAGCAGGAGCTATGGCCATGAAGAAGTGAGAGTTTCACAACTTGCGCCAAGGAGGACGGACAGTTGGCCAGTGTGTGGAAGACTTTAGTAAGCTAGCACGTTATGCCCCAGATGACGTTGCTACGGATGCAGCTAAGCAGGAGAAGTTTGTGGAAGGACTGAATGATGAGTTGAGCATGCAGTTGATGGTAGCAACCTTCAGCAACTACCAGGAGTTGGTAGATCGTGCTCTCATGATTGAAGGGAGGCAGCAGCAAATTGAGAACCGTAAGAGGAAGTATGGACAAGGGAAGTACAATTCTGCAGCTCAACAGAAACCACGTTTTACCCCTAGACCGGGAGGACATTTTCAGCATACCCATGGAGGAGGTAGCTCGCACAATCATAATGGCACCAAGAATGGTAATGGGAATGGAGGAAGCAATGGACAGAATCATACCAACCCATCAACCCCAGCCAAGAGAGACCTGAGCCAAGTCACTTGCTTTAAGTGCCAGAAGACCGGACATTATGCCAATGAATGTCCTGAATCCCAGAATGGAAATGTCAATGGAAGCTCTGGGAAGAAGCCGGACCCTTTCAACAGGGGACAGGTGAACCATGTAAATGTGGAGGAGGTTGAAGCCCAGCCCGATGCAGTAATAGGTAAGTTTTTGGTAAAGTATTTTACTACAATCATTCTTTTTGATACTGGTGCATTGCATTCATACATATCAAGGGGATTTGTGGATAAGTATAAACTGCCAACCCAAGCCCTTAGGTCACCCATGTTAGTAACCTCGCCTAGAGCAGAGTATATGGCTAGTCTATAGTGTGATCGGTTACCATTAAGGATTGGTAACTATGTATTTCCCTTGGACCTAATAGTATTGGAATCTCATGGATTGGATGTGATATTAGGCATGGATTGTTTATCGAAGTATGAAGGGGACATTAAATGTGTCAGTAAGTCAATTTTGCTTACCACCCCAGAAGGGAGAAGGATCAAGTATGTATCCTGGCATGTGCCAAAAAGGACTCAAGTAAATTGCTTAACAGGAGTTTGCAGGAGGAAGTACCAGTAGTGAAGGATTTCCCTGATGTATTTCCAGAAGAGTTGCCAGGCATGCCACCGGATAGAGATGTTGAGTTTTTGATTGAGCTTTTGCCAGGCACAGGGCCAATATCTAAGAGACCATATACGATGCCCGCAAAGGATTTGGTGGAGATTAAGAAGCAGATTAAGGAGTTACTGGATAAAGAATATATTCGCCCAAGTTCTTCACCTTGGGGATCACCAGTACTTCTAGTGGAGAAGAAGGATGGATCGTTAAGGATGGTTGTTGTTTATCGAGGATTGAATGAAGTAACCATCAAGAACAAGTACCTACTACCGATGATCAATGATCTGTTTGATCGATTGCAAGGAGCTGAGGTATTTTCCAAGATCGATCTGCGATCAGAGTACCATCAGTTGTAGATTCGAGAATAGGATAGACCTAAGACGGCTTTTACCACCAGGTATGGGCTGTACGAGTATACCGTTATGTCATTTGGTCTGACTAACGCACCTGCCTATTTTGTGAACATGATGAACAAAGTGTTTATGGAGTTTTTGGATAAGTTCGTTGTAGTGTTCATTGATGATATTCTGGTTTATTCGACGAATGAAGAGGAGCATAAGGAGCATTTGTGTTTGGTACTTGGTAAGCTCAGAGAACATCAGTTATACACCAAGTTTAGCAAATGTGAGTTTTGGTTGAAGAAAGTTAGATTTCTCGGACACGTTATATCCGGAGAAGGTATAGCAGTAGATCCCACCAAGGTTGACACTGTGACAAATTGGGAAGCGCCAACAATAGTTGGAGAGATCCGGAGTTTTCTCGGACTTGCAGGATACTACCGGAGATTCATTGAAAATTTCTCGAAGATTGCAAAGCCTATGACGGAGTTGTTGAAGAAGGATACCAAGTTCATATGGACCGAGGAATGTGAGGCTAGTTTCCAGGAGTTGAAGAAACGTTTGGTTACATCACTAGTGTTGATTTTTCCAGATCGGACCAAGGATTATGAGGTGTATTGCGACGCTTCACGTCGAGGACTTGGAGCAGTGCTTATGCAGGAAGGAAGAGTTGTTTCCTATGCCTCATGACAGCTTAAGCCTCATGAGTTAAATTATGCCACACATGATTTGGAGTTAGCAGCCGTAGTGCATGCACTGAAGACTTGGAGACATTTTCTCATTGGAAACCATTGTGAGGTGTACACGGACCACAAGAGTTTGAAGTATATTTTCACGCAGAAGGAGTTGAATCTCAGGCAAAAGGAGATGGTTGGAGCTCATCGAGGACCCCAGCCCGAGCCGCCCAACCCTAGCCACCCCAGCCCACCGCCCTAGCGCCGCCTCAGCCGCCGTCGCCGGAGCCGCCGCCGCCAGACCCGCACGCCGAGGTTGCCCCGCCGCAGTTTTTTTAGGAAAACCGTTCGGTTTTTCCGTCGGTTTTTTAGATCCGTTTTTTCGTTAGATCGGTTTTTCGATTTTAGTTAATTAGCGAGCGTTCGCTCATTCTCTAATTCAACGAACGCGTTCTTCGTTTAGACCCAGATAATGAACGTTCGTTCGTTAATCTGTTCGTCGTTTTCTTTTTCTCGGATTAAATCGGCGATTTTTCTGATCGCGATTCTTGATCCAATTTTTGTTCTTGTATAACTTTTTGCTCGTTTATCAGAATCAGGCGATTCAAGCGCCTGGAGTTTCATCTCGAAACCCTCTTTCCGTTTAACCAACTCAAACAAGTTTTTGCCTCTATAAAATTTGACCTAGATCCAGAATAGTAAGCGAAGCTTGTTTGTTTTGTCGTTTTCTTTTTGTTGCTTTGTTCGATTTGATTCTTTTTGCCAATCGGAGTTCTTAAGTTGAAATTTCTGATTAGATCTCTTATTCGAGTTTTATCTATGCATTAGTTGAGTACTTATTGTATGCTTGTTTGTTTGCGATAGAGTATCCGGAGTGCGCCGCTTGCTACTTCGAATCGCTAGGTTTTGCAGATCATCAGCAAGGCAAGTAACACTTTGATCATACCTCCTACTACCCAGTTTTTATTGCATTAGATCAACCCTCACACATTGCATGATTAGGATCTAATTAAATTGTGGGTTTTGGGAAGTAGATGAGGTAGTACCTATTATGTCAGGTGGTAGGTGTGACATATGCCAACGGGTGGCTTATCATTGTGGGAGCCAGTAAGACATCGCCGGTGCCTGGAAAGGGGATAAGGCGAAGAGATGCATGCCGGCAGATCTTACCCAGCTTCGGGGCTCTCCGTGGAGATAACACCCCTACTGCTGCTCTGCGGGGTCTTCGCATGATCACTAGATGGACAAGTAGCTACACAATGCTCCTTGAGCTGTTTGGTGGGAGGAGGAAGAAGGGCACGGCTAGCCTGCTTCTTCTCCTTGTGTGGTGTCTAGGACTAGCAGGGGGTCGAACCCTTTGCATGGGTGCCCCGGGGGGTTTATATAGGCCTACCCCCCGGGGGTACAATGGTAATCCGACTGGGCGCTGGGCCCAGCCGTCTGTGACTGCGCTCGCCGGCTTCTGTGCCGACTGCTGGGGCCCGCCGGCTGCAAACTCCTTGGCGACAGACATGCCCCACTGCCAAGGGTCTTGTCGGTGGCTGGTTACTGTTGCCTCAACGTGATGACGAGGGCTTCATCGAGGTAAGCGTGGCTATAGTGCCGCCGTCCTGCGGGCGATCACTGTAGACTTACCGCGTCTTGTCTCCTTAATGGGGCGTCTTCTTCGGGGGGGGGGGGAAGCGAGCCAGCTGCGGGGAGCCGGCCCTGTCTCGGGCCGACTGGGGGAGACCAGGCCGCCTTCGGGTGTCTCTCTACCCGAAGGGGCCCACCGCCTTTGGGCCGTACTGGTAGCCCGTCGTGGATGACATCAGGGTCAACATGGCAACAGTGCCGCGTCGGACGGGTCATGGCCACTCCGTACGGCGCACTGTGCCAGGCGTGCTCCGGGATTCGGGGATGGCAGGCTTCACTGTAGCCACGCCCCATCTCATCGCCGCTAGGTGGATGCAAACTTTGAGGGTATGGTCTCGACCGCTTTATGGGAGCCGGCTTCTTGGAGGCGGCCTTCTTGCGGCCGGCTTCTCGAAGTCGGCCCTCTCCAAAGCTTTCTTCATGAGTGCTAAAGTCGGGCCGCCTCCCGAAAGCCGGCCTGGGTGACAGCCAGCGAGGGGAAGGCGGCCCTATTTCTTGGATTCTCGAGAGCCGGACGGGTTCGTAATTTTTTTAGAAGGGCCAGGGGAAGCCGGCTAGGCTACCCATGGCTATTTACTCCGACAGTAGTCCCCGAAGCTGATCGAGCTTCGAGGCGGACAAAGGGACGAGAAGCTTGGTCAGCTTCCTATCCTGAAGAGCCGGCTTTGCTGATGTATGCCGATTTCGGGGAGCCCTGCGTCTTGCAGGCGGGAAAGTGGTCGACCCGCGAGCTGACCGCGGGCCCTCCCGCGGGCCACGTGGCAGCGAGACCCTGCCATAGCTCGCGCGTGACGGGACGCCGCCGCAGGCCCGGGCCCGCCACTCCTAGGCCTCGGCCCGAACGCTGATCTTCTGCGGCCCAGGTGGACCGCTCGCCTTCCCGTGGCAATTTTATTTCGCCATTAGGGTGCAACAAGCGCGGGACGTGGGGGAGTGGGCACGATCGATCCCCACGTTTCCCCACGCCGCGCCTCCTCGGCTCCGCCACGCGAGCCTATAAGTAGGGGGAGGAAGGGGGCGACAGAAGTTCGCACGCTCTCTCTCGCTCCGCCCCCTCTCGTCCTCCTTTCTTCCTCTCGTCGCCGCCGTAGCCTCCCGTCTCAGCGCCACCGTGCCTCCACATCGTCTTGCTCCCATGGCGCTGTCGAGCTCGTGGGACGGCTCCAACGTCCACGAGGACCATGTTGAGTTCCTCCGCCAGACTCGGCGCCTGCCCGACGCCATCCTCGTGCGGGTCCGCCTGGCGCCGGGGACGGAGATTTCGCCGGCACCGGAGGAGGGAGAGCGGGTCGTCTTCCGCTCGCACTTCCTGCACGGCTTCGGCCTTCCGGCGAGCGGATTTCTGCGCTCCTTCCTCGAGTTCTACATCCTTCAGCCACATCACATCACGCCCAATGCGGTGATGCTGCTGTCGGCCTTCGTCTCCCTCTACGAAGGTTTCTTGGGGCTGCTCCCCACGCTGGAGCTCTGGGGAGAGTTCTTCCAGAGCAAACTCGGCACCGTCGTCGCAGGCGTGCCCGCCCCCTGCGGGGCCTTCATTGCCATGAGGAGGGCGGGCGAGAACAACCCGTTCCTGCCCATCCCCCTGATCCAGTCGGTGAAGATCTGGCAGAAGTCATACTTCTACGTGAAGAACATCACCGAGCAAGGAGACCACATCAACCTGCCGGTTTACGTAGCCGGCGCGCCGGCTGGGAGGCAGCCTTCATGGAGTTTCTGGTCCCGGTCACTGTCTCAGGCCGGGAACGCCGCCGTCTCCCGGCTTCGGGTGATGATCCAGTCGGAAGGCCTGAGCGGGGCCGACTTGGTGGTCGCCTTCATGGAGCGCCGGATATCCAAAGCCGGCCACACATGATGTGCCAGATGAGCGGCCGCTTCGACCCAAGCCGGCTGAGCACCAGGGAGATGCCTCATGCAGAGGTATCGTATATGGTAAACTATATCTCCAACTGCAAGCTCACCGAGGACTGGCGATACGGTAAGGCGCCGTATTCTCGCGCCAACCCTCCGCTCGTGGTAAGCTTTCCTTTCTTTCTTCTTTTTGTTGGTTGCCGGCTTTATGATGGCCGGCTTCTGATCAGTCAGTTCCTCTTAGCAGAACCCCCTTCTCCCGCCGATGACCGGAGCAGCGGGGATAGAACGCCAGTATGCCCCCGACCGCACGGCAGACGACGTCGACGACCCGGATTTGGGGGCGGTCGCCATGGAAGACGCGGTCATGGGGGACGACGCCGAGCCTGGGGGCTCAAGGCTTACCGCCAGCTTCGAGGACTGGCCGGATGATGCTGAAGCCGAAGTCGCCCCGCATCGCCAGCCGGCGACCGACCATCAGGGCGCGGGCTCGTCCATCGCGCCGGCTGCCGGCGGTGGTGCACAGAAGCGCCGGGCCGCATCAGGCCTCTTCGGTAGTCGGCCGAAGAAGTCCAAAGCCTCCACCATGGCGACCAAGCGAGATGAGGCGGCTGCGAAGGCGGTGAAGCAGCCTCAAGCGGTCTCAGCGTAAGTCGTCAATTGCCCTGTCGCATGCTTTTCATCATTCTCTTCTTGTTTGAGCATTCTTCTTAATTTCTTCCGCTTGCTGGACAGGGCGCCGCTTTCCCTTGAGCGTGGTCCGGGCGGCTCCGTAGTTGGGCCGACTGGAGGTTCTTCAAGCTCCCGCCGCGTGGACCCCCGCGCCGACCTCAGGGAGGCCACAGAGCAAAATGCCCGTGAAGCGCGGGAGGAGCGCGAGGCGGCGGAGAAAGCGGCCGCCCAGGCGGCGAAGGAGCAGGCCGGCGCGGCTGCCAAGGCCCAGACGGAGCCGGCGACCGCAGAGACGGAGGTGGGGGGTTCGCGCAACTAGCCTCCGCTGCTCGCCATTCCCCTCCGAGCCGTGGCCCGTGACACCCCACTGCCCTTGGCGGAGGAAATCGTCCAAGACCCGCCGCTGATGGAGAGGAGGGAGGACCCCGTGGCCTTCGCGAGGAGAGCGCCGCCAGCGGCGCCAACCGGAGCGGGCCAAGGCGGCCAATCGTCAGCGGCGCCAGAGGAGCCGGCCGGGGGTGAGCCGGAGGACAGAGCCGGCCTTGAGGTGTAGCCGGTGATGCATCGGCGCGCAGGGGGAGGCGCCGCTCCGCCGGAGTCGCACCGAGTCGTGGGCGCAGGCCAGTCGGCTGAAGATCCGGAGGCGGCCAGCACTGCCACGTCCGAGTGGACTCCCAGCGGGGGGACTGGCAAGCTGAATGTGGCGGCTCAAGGGGTCCAGAGCCGGCTTCAAGCTCAGGCCGCCCTGCTGCAGCAGTTCACCCAGGAGTTCCTGTCGACGCGAGTCGCCATCCGGGTGAGTCCTTCATTTTTGGCCGTTTTGATCTCTTGATTTCTTCCGTGGGGGCGCGTCAGCGCACCCACTGGGTGTAGTCCCCGAGATTCGGGCCGACTGCTACGCAGTCGGGTTGAATCTTTCTTGACAACCACCTCATCTTTGCTTCTTGTCTGAATCTTTCAGGAATATCATAACCTCCGTGCTACCGCCTTCAACTCCCAGGCTCGGGATTTGAGTCAGAGGACCAATGACCTGGCCAACAGCCGAAGTAAGTGCTTGATTTTGTCTGTCTCCTATGGGGGCGCGTCAGCGCACCCACTGGGTGTAGTCCCCGAGATTCGGGCCGACTGCTGCACAGTCGGGTCGGATCTTTCTTGGCGACTTTTTCCTTATTGGTTTGTCTTTTTCTTTGTCTTTAGGGGCCAACGCCGACTTGAGGAAGGAGCTCGGCGAAGCGCAGGCCGCCCTTCATACCAAGGACGCCGAGTACGCTGTCTTGGTCCAGGAGCGTGACTGCCTGGCCAGGAAGCTGGCTGACCAGGAGAAGAGCCACAAGGCGGCCCTGCAGCAAGCGCAGGACGGCGAGGCCGCCCTGAAGGCAGAGTATGAGACCGAGGCGGCGAGCTGGGCTGAGACCCAGCGAGCACTGGATGAAGGCTTCGGCCGGATTGAGGACTTGATCGATGGTAAGCCGCCTTCCTCGCCCCTCTCCCGCCCCTTGCCACCTGGGTTTTGGCTTAACTTGAGCTGCTGCTTGTTTTTTGGTGCAGACTACTTCCCCGGCTACTCCGCCTTCGCCGCCCAAAGCATCGAGGCCCATCGCGAGGCGCGCCGTCAGGCGGGGGCCAACATCGCGCCGGATGCGAACCGGACGCTTGAGGAGCAGCTCTTGGCTGTCCAGGCGCGGTTGCAGCCGGCTCATCGAATGCTTCGCCGGCTCCAACGTGCCGGGGCGCAAGTGTTGGCCGCCCTCTGGCCCGGCGAGACAATCCCCCGCACCCCAAGCCGAACTGCCGACTGGCTGGAGATTGCAGTCGGTCGCTTTGAGGCTTGGAAGGCGTCGGCGGCCCGCCTCGGAGCCGGGCGGGCATTGGAGTTCGTTCGGGCTTGGTACCCAGGGCTGAGCTTGGACCAGCTGCGCACTTGGCGGATGGAGGCCGACGCGGAGCTGGAGGAGGTGAGGCCGGCTATCGCCCAGCGGGCTTCGACGATCGCCGAGTGCACCAACATCAGCGTTTTTGCGCCCGAAATCGATGATGACGGTGTTACCCAGCCGGAGGAGTGGTTCGGGCTGAACCCGGCAGTTGGCGAGGACTCGGCGGAGGAGATCGCCTGCAGCGACGAGGGCGATGATGGCGAGGAGAAGGACGGCGAAGACGTCGAGCCGGCTGGTGGAACAACCGGCCGACCTCAGGCTGACCGTGCCTCCAGCAACGAGGCGCGTGGAAGCGCGCCCTCTGCGGGAGGCGGTGACCAAGCCGAGGTTCGCCAGCCGGCCGCTCCTTCAGCCAGCACAGCCGTCTCCGCCAACCAGCCCAGCTCGTCGGTCGCTCCGCTGGCTTAACCTGCCGTCCTTATTTTTCCTGCTTGTTGTCTTTTGAAAAATCTTCGTTAAGTTTTCGCAGTTCCACCCACTGGGGGTGTATCAAACTATGTTGAATGCTGGCCTCTCAGAGGTCTTTTATGTAAATATTATTATGTGCATGTTTGGTTTCCATTCGCGTATGCTTTTTATCCTTAGGCTTTTTCCTTTGCCGCCTTCCCTCTTTGGGGAGGCAAGTACTTGAGCTTTCTTGGATTGAAGTGAAGTGAATGGAAACCGGCCGGCCGGCTACTCTGGTAGCCATTCGGCGATGGGAGAAAAACCGGCTTTTGTTATATTAGTCCGTTAGTCCCTAGCCATTTTTCGTGTGGGCGCCCGTTCCTGCCTTTAACTCTTGCCAGTCGGACAGCCGGTTCTTCGAACTGCGACTTTTTGCAAGAGAAAGCTTGGGAGCCGGCACACTACTTGTCTGACTGTGGGTAGGACTTCTAATATAACTCCAGTCGGCCAGTCCCCGGGCCGATTAGTCGAACCCAGTGCCGGACGGAACAAGTAAATGAAATGACAAAGTCATAAGCATGATACTTTTCATTCATAGATAAGAGATGGCAGTCCCCGAGCCCTCCTCGGGGGGCCTATTGTCTCGTACTTAATACAAAAGTTAGCGTGATACATACTGCATTTCAACTGTAAAATCTTCGAAGGAGGTTGGCGTACCATGGTCGTTCCGACTCCTTGCCGGAGTCGTCTCTCTTGCGTGCCTTCGGCTTCTGTGCATCGATCAGGTAGTAGGAGTCGTTGCCTAGAGCTCTGCTGATGATGAAGGGGCCTTCCCAAGGGGCCGAGAGCTTGTGCTGGCCGGCTGTTCGCTGGATCAGCCGGAGCACAAGATCGCCCTCTTGAAAAGATCTTGGCCTGACCTTCCGGCTGTGGTAGCGGCGCAACCCTGCTGGTAGATGGTAGACCGGCTGAGGGCTAACAGCCGGCTTTCTTCCAGCAGGTCTACGCCGTCTTCTCGTGCTTCCTTGGCCTCCGCTTCTGTGTACATGGTTACTCGAGGTGAGTCGAACTCGATGTCAGTTGGGATGACCGCCTCGGCACCATACACAAGGAAGAAAGGGGTGAAGCCGGTTGACTTGTTTGGAGTAGTGCGCAGACTCCAGAGGACAGCCAGCAGCTCGTCGAGCCAACAGTCGGCTGAACGCTCCAGAGGTACGACCAGTCGGGGCTTGATGCCGGAGAGGATGAGGCCGTTGGCTCGCTCGACCTGGCCGTTTGACTGCGGGTGGGCGACGGACGCTAAGTCCAGCCGGATACCTTGGGCTGCGCAGAAACGTGCCAAGGCTCCTTTGGCAAAATTCGTGCCATTGTCGGTGATGATGCTGTGTGGCACGCCGTACCGAGTTGTTATGTCTGCGATGAATGTCACAGTAGTCGGCCCATTCAGCTTCTTGATCGGCTTTGCCTCGATCCACTTGGTGAATTTGTCCACGGCGACGAGCAAATGCGTCATCCGCCGCGCGCCGTCTTGAATGGGCCCACCATGTCCAGTCCTCAAACGGCGAATGGCCAAGTGAGGGGAATGATCTTGAGTGCCGAAGCCGGCATGTGTTGCTTGGAGCTGAAGAGTTGGCACCCCTTGCAATGTTTAACTAATTCTTTGGCGTCATCCAAAGCAGTCGGCCAGAAGAAACCATGGCGGAAGGCTTTGGCGACAAGTGATCTTGAGGCCGCATGGTGGCCGCATTCTCCTTGGTGAATGTCTCTGAGGATTGCAATGCCCTTCTCTTGCTCGACGCACCGTTGAAGGATTCCAGTGACACTGCGCTTGACTAGTTCTCTGTTGACGATTGTGTATGCTCCGGCTCGACATTGGACTTGTCTTGCCTCTGTTTCGTCAGCCGGCAGATCTTGGTTTACTAGGAAGTTGAGGATGGACTGAGCCCATGACGGAGCCGCGACTTCTCCTACTGCCAATGTGGCTACTGCCACCAGGGTGGGCGGGCTGGGTGGTGAGATGCTGGAGTCAGCCACCGGCTGTTGTGCTGGTGCAGTCCCCGGGCTGGCTACCGCAGTCCCCGAGCCGGGTGTGGCAGTCCCCGAGCCGGTTGCCGAAGTCCCCGGGCCGGCTGCGGGAGTCTCGGGGTCGCCTGCTTGGTTTGGAACCGGCGTAGGTTCTCAAACATCTCCTTGAGGTCTCCCAACAAGGTGCCGCGCTTCTCCGTCTTCACCACAATGTGTCCACGTAGACATGAGCGTTTCTGCCGAGTTGCTTGAGGAGGCACTTCTGCATGCAACGCTAAAAAGTGGCACCGGCATTTCTCAAGCCGGATGTCATAGTCAGGTAGCAGAAGGCTCCAAATGGCGTGATGAAGGCGGTCTTCAGGCGGTCGTCCGGATCCAGTTTTATCTGGTGATATCCGGAGTAAGCATCCAAGAAACTCAACAGCTCGCATCCGGCTGTGGAGTCTATCACTTGGTCAATCCTTGGCAGGGCAAAGGGATCTTTGGGACAGGCCTTGTTGAGGCTCGTGTAGTCTATACACATGCGCCACTTGTTATTCTTCTTTAGCACAAGGACCGGGTTGGCAAGCCACTCTGGAAAGAAAACTTCCATAATGAAGCCGGCTGCCAGAAGCCGGGCTATCTCCTCTCCCACAATCCTGCGTTTCTCCTCCGACAGTCGGCGAAGGGGTTGTTTGACTGGCTTTGCGTCTTCTCGAACGTGTAGTTTGTGCTCGGCGAATTTCCTCGGAACACCCGGCATGTCCTTGGGGGACCATGCAAAGATGTCCCGATTCTCATGGAGGAAATCGGCGAGCTCGCCTTCCTATTTGCTGTTCAGGCTTGCCCCGATGACGGCAAACCTCTCTGGATGCTCGGGGTCAAGAGGTATCTTCTTCGTCTCCTTGGCCGGCTGGAAAGATCCTTGAGCATCGTGCTCCTTGGGGTCGGGGGACACGGCCGACTGCTTGCCGGCTATGGCCACGACTCAGTCCAACATCTTCTTTTCTTCGGCAATCACAAGGGACTCGGCCAGCCGGCTGCTGGCTGCTGCGCACTCAGAGGACTTCTTGTAATCGCCGGCTACGGTGATGACGCCTTTGGTGCTTGGTATCTTCATCTTGAGGTATGCATAGTGGGGAACTGCCATGAATTTGGCCAAGGCAGGTCGGCCAAGCAATGCATGATAAGGGCTCTCCAGGTCCACCACTTCAAACCAGATCGCTTCCCGACGGAAATGCTCCTTGTCCGCAAAAAGTACATAGATCTTGATCTTGCCAATGGGGGCGCAGGATAAGCCGGGTACGATGCCATGAAACACTGTCCGAGTAGGCATGAGCTGCTTCGTCTTGACGTTTAGCTTCTCCAGGGTGTCACGGTACAGGATGTTGATGCTGCTCCCGCCGTATATCAACACACGGGAGAAGCGGGCAGCGCGTCTGTCCGTCGCGAGGGTGGCTTCCAGGACAAACGCATAAGAGCCGGGAGACGGCATCACCTCTGGATGGTCGGCCCGGCTCCAGCTGATGGGCTTTTCTGACCAATGCATGTGTCTGGCGGGGTTGGCAGCGACCACGCTGACTTCCTGGTGCTCTCGGTGTTTGTTGCGCCGGTCTTCGGGCTGGCTTGTAAAGACGATGTAGGTAGCTTGCTCGTCAGGGAATTCATCATGCACGGCTCCGACTGCGGGCCGGGCGGCCAGAGGCGATGGAGGCGGCGCGAGCCCCTCTCCTTTAGAGATTCGGGTGAGCCAATGGCACTTCCGGGTTGTGTGGTTGGACGGCTTCGCGCCGCTGTGGAACTTGCACGAGAGTTTGCTCGTAGGAGAAAGCCGGCTGCCAAGCCGGCCTGCCGCCCTTGGGTTTCTTGGGCGCGGGCCGCCCTTCGGGTGGCACATCTTCAACTGTGGCCACCTGCCGACTAGCGGGAGGCGGCGCGGGGCCCTTGCGCTTGTGGTCGTTCGAGTGTGGGCGTCGGCCGGAATCCCCAGCCGGCGTCTTGGGCGCCGGGTTGAGTACTTTCCCGGACGCATCTACCCGAAGCTCGGTCTTCATCGAAGAGTCGGCGGTGGCGTACTTGTCCGCTATGTCCAGAAGCTCGTCGAGGGTAGTCGGCTCGTCGCAGAGGAGCTTCTGTTTGAGGAGGGTGCCTTCTCGCCATCCGGCTGTGAAGTATTCTATGGCTTGCACCTCGTGCACCCCTTCGCAAGAGTTGCGGAGTTCGGCCCAACGCGTGAGGTAGTCGCGAGTGGACTCGGCCGGGCCCTGTACGCACAAGGAGAGCTGTCGGGGCTTGGGAGCCCGCTTGTAGGTGCTGGTGAAGTTGCGGATGAAGGCTTCTGTGAAGTCCAGCCAGCTGTTGATGCTGCGGGACTTGAGGCTGTTGAGCCAGGTCCGCGCCATGCCTTGCAACATGAGGGGCACGTACTTCACGGCAATGCGCCGGTTGCCGTTGGCTATGCTAACCGCCGTGGAGTAGTCGATCAACCAATCTTCCGGCTTCACAGAGCCGTTGTACTTGGGCGTGTCTCTTGGGAGCGAGAACCCTTTGGGGAAGGGCTCGTCGCGGATGTGGGGGCCGAAACAAGGAGGGCCAACATCATCTTCTTCTTCCAACGCCAGGGATCGCACCAGGCGGTCGATCCGATGGCGGGCGTCGTTCTCGCCGAATCCTTCGCGCGGCCTAGCCGGTCGCTGAGAGTTGGGTGCGCCACTGGCGGCGGGGCGGGATATCTCTCTCCACGGGGTGGAGGCAGAGGCGGGTTGCCCCGCCATTCCATGGCTCGGGGATGGCCGTCCGCGTCTCGCTCGATGGAGATTCGGGTCCGGCTGCGGCTGGCAGCCGACTCTTTCTCACGCCGTGCGCGGGTGTTGCTCGTAGTCGGTGTCCGGGACGTCGCGCCGTGATCTCGGCGCGGGGGAGGGCTTTCCGCGTAGGCGTCGGCTTCATGTCGCTGCGCGGCCGCGTCAATTAGTTGCTGGATGCGCCGGGTCATGTGGGGGAGGTCTTCGGCCTCCAAGCCATCCAACTCGTCTATGGCCGCCTGGGCAGCACGCAAGTTCTCGAGCGGAGTGGCATAGACCGGGCGGTCAACTCCCAGCGTGTCGGCGATGACGGCGCCGCGTTGCTTGACAAGGCCGGCCCGGCTTGGCCCGCCCGGGGCCGGCGTGCCGAAGGCAGCGCGGTCAGCTTCGCGCTGGTAGGCCTCAGTGAGGCGTCTTACGGAAGCCAGCCTCCGGCCCTCTGCGAGGAGGGCGAGGCGGCGTGCCTCAAGTGCTTCGTCGTCGACATTAGCCGGGAGGGGGGTGGACAATTCATGGGCCGCTGCATGCGGGGCGTCGTGGTCGCTCTCGTCGGCCGGGCCGCCGTGGCCGACAACCATCACTTCGCTGGTGACAGCATCGCAGCCACCGGCTCGGGGAAGCAGGTCGTTGTAGATCGTGACGTTGGTGGGGAAGGTGTCGAACGAGGCCGTGTCGGAGTCGACAGGCATCGGGTCGATGGAGCCAACCGACTCCCGGTCCACAGCAGGCTCGCTGGAGACATGGAGCTGGCCGAGAAGGTTGGCGAGGTGGTCGGTGCCCGCATCGGAGGCGAGATCGTCGGAGATGAGGATTTTGTCGAGGAGATCGGCGAGTCTGCTCGCCGCGCAGATGCCGGTGACGCCTTGCAGCGCATCGTGGCAAGCGCCATCGGGCGTGCCGGGCTGGCTACGCTCACGAGGGAGGAAGAAGGTTCCCGTCCAGAACAGGTCTCCGGACGACGGTGCACCTGGCCCCACGGTGGGCGCCAAATGTCGGGTGGTAGGTGCGACATATGCCAATGGGTGGCTTATCATTGTGGGAGCCAGTAAGACATCGTCGGTGCCTGGAAACGGGATAAGGCGAAGACATGCACGCCGGCGGATCTTACCCAGCTTCGGGGCTCTCCGTGGAGATAACACCCATACTGCTGCTCTGCGGGGTCTCCGCATGATCACTAGATGGACAAGTAGCTACACAATGCTCCTTGAGCTGTTTGGTGGGAGGAGGACGAAGGGCATGGCTAGCCTGCTTCTTATCCTTGTGTGGTGTCTAGGACTACCAGGGGGTCGAACCCTTTGCATGGGTGCCCCGGGGGGGTTTATATAGGCCTACCCCCCGGGGGTACAATGGTAATCCGACTGGGCGTGGGGCCCAGCCGTCTGTGACTGCGCTCGCCGGCTTCTGTGCCGACTGCTGGGGCCCGCCGGCTGGTGGGCCCCACCGGCTGCCAACTCCTTGGTGACAGACAGGCCCCACTGCCAAGGGTCTTGTCGGTGGCTGGTTATTGTTGCCTCAACCTAATGACGAGGGCTTCGTCGAGGTAAGCATGGCTACAGTGCCGCCATCCTGCGGGCGATCACTGTAGACTTACCGCGTCTTGTCTCCTTAATGGGGCGTCTTCTTCGAGGGGGGAAGCGAGCCGGCTGCGGGGAGCCGGCCCTGTCTCGGGCCGACTGGGGGAGACCAAGCCGCCTTCGGGTGTCTCTCTGCCCGAAGGGGCCCACCGCCCGTGGGCCGTACTGGTAGCCCATCGTGGATGACATCAGGGTCAACATGGCAACAGTGCCGCGCCGGACGGGTCATGGCCACTCCGTACGGCGCACTGTGCCAGGCGTGCTCCGGGATTCGGGGGTGGCAGGCTTCACTGTAGCCACGCCCCATCTCATCGCCGCTAGGTGGATGCAGACTTTGAGGGTACGGTCTTGACCGCTTTATGGAGTCGGCCTTCTTGCGGCCGGCTTCTCAAAGTCGGCCCTCTCCAAAGCTTTCTTCATGAGGGCTAAAGTCGGGCCGCCTCCCGAAAGCCGGCCTGGGTGACAGCCAGCGAGGGGAAGGCGGCCCTATGTCTTGGACTCTCGAGATCCGGACGGGTTCGTAATTTTTTCAGAAGGGCCAGGGGAAGCCGGCTAGGCTACCCATGGCTATTTACTCCGACATATTACCTGTTTATTATCAAACCTTTGGGAGTTACTTCTACGTTTGCTTATTATGCCATGCTATGCTAGTAGACGTGGATTGGGTGAGTGAAATCCATGACAGATGTGAGTTCGTTAAATCAATGGTTTATCTAAGGTGGCAACTTAAATACACATCTGGGTGGATTGACGCACCTGGGTATTCTAGCGATTGCCTGTTTTTCTTTATGGACCGCCACCCAGGCTCAAAGGGATAATGGGATTATTCATACTAGAAACTTCCGTGTGTAGCCACAAGCTACTATGGGCTCTAGCATAGTTGACTAAGTCGTGCGAACTCTTACAGTGGTAGACTAGCAGATGTAGGGGATGTAGGTTGGTACGGTCTAACCGTTCGTAAGGTGCTGGCGCTTCTGAAAGACTATGTCTCGGTCATCCGTTTCTTAAACACCATGTAGTGCGAGAATCCCAACGGAGGAGATCGAGTCTTGTGGGGAAAAGTGCGCAAACCTCTGCAGAGTGTATAAAACTAATCATGGTGAGCCGTGTCCCCGGTTATGTACATCTTGAGTATCTAGTACTTGGATTATCATGTGAATCTCATCATGTTACTCTAATTAATTTTGTTGGGTTTTAATGATAATGCTTAATTGGGATTGAGAGGGTGTCTGCACTCTCAATGTTTAACAACCACCATGATAGTTAAATAAAATTTATTCCTTTGCAGTAGGGAAAAATTGGCTTTACGCAAAACTATAACCATAGAGCTTTCCACCAGCCAAATATGCATGTAGTATAGCCTTATTTTTTCATTGCTCACTATGTGTTACATTGCCAGCATATTCCATGTGCTGACCCGTTTCGGGCTGCAACGTTCATGTTGCAGACTTTTCAGACGACGAGTAAGGTGCCTTTTAGGTCGTGGTTCTATTCTATACTCAGTGATGCCATTGGTGTTGATGGACTCACTTATCTTCCAAGCCTTCCGCTGTTTTCGTTATTAGATGGTCTTAAGCCATATTTATTGTAATAAGTTCTCTCTTGAGACACTCGATGTAATAAGTCTGTGATTGCTACTCTGTTATAAATCCTTCAAGTACTATGTGGTGTCAGCATTACTGATCCAGGGATGACACCAGAGCACAGAGATTGGACCGTTTGAGGTCTGGTCGCTACACCAACGAGGACCAGAAGGAAATGATAAGCGGTTTTCAGCAAGGTATTCTCTGCAAGCACTGAAATTATCGGTAACAGATAGTTTTGTGATAAGGTAATTTGTAATGAGTAGCAAGTAATAAAAGTAAATAAGGTGCAGAAAGATGGCCCAATCCTTTTTGTAGCAAAGGACAAGCCTGGACAAACTCTTATATGAAGGAAAGCGCTCCCGAGGACACATGGGAATTATCGTCAAGCTAGTTTTCATCACGCTCATATGATTCGCGTTCAGTACTTTGATAATTTGATATGTGGGTGGACCGGTGCTTGGGTACTGTCCTTACTTGGACAAGCATCCCATTTATGATTAACCCCCATTGCAAGCATCCGCAACTACAACAGAAGTATTAAGGTAGACCTAACCATAGCATGAAACATATGGATCCAAATCAGCCCATTACGAAGCAACGCATAAACTAGGGTTTAAGCTTCTGTCACTCTAGCAACCCATCATCTACTTATTACTTCCCAATGCCTCCCTCTAGGCCGAAACAATGGTGAAGTATCATGTAGTCGACGTTCACATGACACCACTAGAGGGATGACAACATACATCTCATCAAAATATCGAACGAATACCAAATTCACATGACTACTAATAGCAAGACTTCTCCCATGTCCTCAGGAACAAACGTAACTACTCACAAAGAATATTCATGTTAATAATCAGAGGGGTATTAATATGCATAATGGATCTGAACATATGATCTTCCACCAAGTAAACCAACTAGCATCAACTACAAGGAGTAATCAACACTACTAGCAACCCACAGGTACCAATCTGAGGTTTGGATACAAAGATTGGATAAAAGAGATGAACTAGGGTTTGAGATGAGATGGTGCTGGTGAAGATGTTGATGGAGATTGACCTCCTCCCGATGAGAGGATCGTTGGTGATGACGATGGTGATGATTTCCCCCTCCCAGAGGGAAGTTTCCCCGGCAGAACAGCTCCGCCGGAGCCCTAGATTGGTTCTGCCAAGGTTCCGCCTCGTGGCAGCGGAGTTTCGTCCTGAAAGCTTGCTTATGATTTTTTTTCCTTGACGAAAGACCTCATATAGCAGAATATGGGCGTCAGAGGGCCACTTGGGGGCCACGAGGTAGGGCGCGCGCCCAGGGGTAGGGCGCGCCCCCCACCCTCGTGGCCAGGGTGTGGCCCCCCTATGGAACTTTCTCCGCTTAGTATTTTTATTAATTCCAAAAAGGACTTCCGTGAAGTATCAAGACTTTTGGAGCTGTGCAAGATAGGTCTCTAATATTTGCTCCTTTTCCAGCCCAAAATCCCAGCTGCCGGCATTCCCCCTCTTCATGTAAACCTTGTAAAATAAGAGAGAATAGGCATAAGTATTGTGACATAATGTGTAATAAAAGCCCTTAATGCAATAAATATCGATATAAAAGCATGGTACTGAAGGAAATATGCCCTAGAGGCAATAATAAAGTTATTATTTATTTCCTTATATCATGATAAATGTTTATTATTCATGCTAGAATTGTATTAACCGGAAACATAATACATGTGTGAATACATAGACAAACAGAGTGTCACTAGTATGCCTCTACTTGACTAGCTCATTGATCAAAGATGGTTATGTTTCCTAACCATAGACATGAGTTGTCATTTGATTAACGGGATCACATCATTAGGACAATGATGTGATTGACTTGACCCATTCCGTTAGCTTAGCACTTGATCGCTTAGTTTGTTGCTATTGCTTTCTTCATGACTTATACATGTTCCTATGACTATGAGATTATGCAACTCCCGTTTACCGGAGGAACACTTTGTGTGCTACCAAACGTCACAACGTAACTGGGTGATTATAAAGGTGCTCTACAGGTGTCTCCGAAGGTACTTGTTGGGTTGGCGTATTTCGAGATTAGGATTTGTCACTTCGATTGTCGGAGAGGTATCTCTAGGCCCACTCGGTAATGCACATCACTATAAGCCTTGCAAACATTGCAACTAATGAGTTAGTTGCCGGATGATGTATTACGGAACGAGTAAAGAGACTTGCCGGTAACGAGATTGAACTAGGTATTGAGATACCGACGATCGAATCTCGGGCAAGTAATATACCGATGACAAAGGGAACAACGTATGTTGTTATGCGGTTTGACTGATAAAGATCTTCGTAGAATATGTAGGAGCCAATATGAGCATCCAGGTGCCGCTATTGGTTATTGACCGGAGACGGTTCTCGGTCATGTCTACATAGTTCTCGAACCCGTAGGGTCCGCACGCTTAAAGTTCGATGACGATATAGTACTATGAGTTATGTATGTTGGTGACCGAATGTTGTTCGGAGTCAACGAACAACATTCGGTCACCAACATACATAACTCATAGTACTATATCGTCAACGAACATTAAGCGCGCGGACCCTACGGGTTCGAGAACTATGTAGACATGACCGAGACACCTCTTTGGTCAATAACTCATAGCGGGACCTGGATGCCCATATTGGCTCCTACATATTCTACGAAGATCTTTATCGGTCAGACCGCATAACAACATACGTTGTTCCCTTTGTCATCAGTATGTTACTTGCCCAAGATTCGATCATCGGTATCTCAATACCTAGTTCAATCTCGTTACCGTCAAGTCTCTTTACTCGTTCCGTAATACATCATCCTGCAACTAACTCATTAGTTGCAATGATTGCAAGGCTTATAGTGATGTGCATTACCGAGTGGGCCCAAAGATACCTCTCCGACAATCGGAGTGACAAATCCTAATCTCAAAATATGCCAACCCAACAAGTACCTTTGGAGACACCTGTAGAGCACCTTTATAATCACCCAGTTACGTTGTGACGTTTGGTGGCACACAAAGTGTTCCTCCGGTAAACGGGAGTTGCATAATCACATGGTCATAGGAACATGTATAAGTCATCAAGAAAGCAATAGCAACAAACTAAACGATCAAGTGCTAAGCTAACGGAATGGGTCAAGTCAATCGCATCATTCTCCTAATGATGTGATCCCGTTAATCAAATGACAACTCATGTCTATGGTTAGGAAACTTAACCATATTTGATCAACGAGCTAGTCAAGTAGAGGCATACTAGTGACACTCTATTTATCTATGTATTCACACATGTATTATGTTTCCGGTTAATACATTTCTAGCATGAATAATAAATATTTATCATGATATAAGGAAATAAATAATAACTTTATTATTGCCTCTAGGGCATATTTCCTTCTGTCTCCCACTTGCACTAGAGTCAATAATCTAGTTCACATCGCCATGTGATTTAACATCAATAGTTCACATCACCATGTGATTAACACCCATAGTTCACATCGTCATGTGACCAACACCCAAAGGGTTTACTAGAGTAAATAATCTAGTTCACATCGATATGTGATTAACACCCAAAGAGTACTAAGGTGTGATCATGTTTTGCTTGTGAGAGAAGTTTAGTCAACGGGTCTGCCACATTCAGATCCGTAAGTATTTTGCAAATTTCTATGTCAACAATGCTCTGCATGGAGCTACTCTAGATTATTGCTCCCACTTTCAATATGTATCCAGATTGAGACTTTGAGTCATCTGGATCAGTGTCAAAACTTGCATCGACGTAACCCTTTACGACGAACCTTTTGCCACCTCCATAATCGAGAAACATATCCTTATTCCACTAAGGATAATTTTGACCAATGCCCAGTGATCTACTCCTAGATCACTATTGTACTCCCTTGCCAAACTCAGGGCAGGGTATACAATAGGTCTGGTACACAGATGGCATATTTCATAGAACCTATGGCCAAGGCATAGGGAATGACTTTCATTCTCTTTCTATCTTCTGCGTGGTCGGGCTTTGAGTCTTACTCAGTTTCACACCTTGTAACACAGGCAAGAACTCTTTCTTTGACTGTTCCACTACTTCAAATCTCGTCAAGGTATGTACTCATTTAAAAACTTATCAAGCGTCTTGATCTATCTCTATAGATCTTGATGCTCAATATGTAAGCAGCTTAATTGAGGTCTTTCTTTGAAAAACTCCTTTCAAACACTCCTTTATGCTTTGCAGAATAATTCTACATTATCTCCGATCAACAATATGTCATTGACATATACTTATCAGAAATGTTGTAGTGCTCCCACTCACTTTCTTGTAAATACAGGCTTCACCGCAAGTATGTATAAAACTATATGCTTTGATCAACTTATCAAAGCGTGTATTCCAACTCCGAGATGCTTGCACTAGTCCATAGATGGATCGCTGGAGCTTGCATATTTTGTTAGCACCTTTAGGATTGACAAAACTTTCTTGTTGCATCATATACAACTCTTCTTTAATAAATCCATTAAGGAATGTAATTTTGTTTATCCATTTGCCAGATTTCATAAAATGTGGCAATTGCTAACATGATTCGGACAGACTTAAGCATAGATACGACTGAGAAACTCTCATCGTAGTCAACACCTTGAACTTGTCGAAAACCTTTTTGCGACACTTCGAGCTTTGTAGATAGTAACACTACTATAAGCGTCTGTTTTCCTCTTGAAGATCCATTTAATCTCAATGGCTCGCCAATCATTGGGCAAGTCAATCAAAGTCCATACTTTGTTCTCATACATGGATCTCATTTCAGATTTCATGGCCTCAAGCCATTTCGTGGAATTTGGGATCATCATCGCTTCCTCATAGTTCGTAGGTTCATCATGGTCAAGTTACATGACCTCTAGAACAGGATTACCATACCACTCTGGTGTGGATCTCACTCTGGTTTACCTACGAGGTTTGGTAGTAACTTGATCTGAAGTTACATGATCATCATCATTAGCTTCCTCACTAATTGGTGTAGTAGTCACAGGAACCGATTTCTGTGATAAATTACTTTCCAATAAGGGAGCAGGTACAGTTACCTCATCAAGTTCTACTTTCCTCCCACTCACTTCTTTCGAGAGAAACTCCTTCTCTAGAAAGGATCCATTCTCAGCAATGAATATCTTGCCTTCGGATCTGTGATAGAAGGTGTACCCAACATTTTTCTTTTGGGTATCCTATGAAGACGCACTTCTCTGATTTGGGTTTGAGCTTATCAGGTTGAAACTTTTTCACATAAGCATTGCAACCTCAAACTTTAAGAAATGACAGCTTAGGTTTCTTGCCAAACCATAGTTCATACAATGTCATCTCAACAGATTTAGATGGTGCCCTATTTAACGTGAATGCAGCTGTCTCTAATGCATAACCCCAAATCAATAGTGGTAAATCGGTAAGAGACATCATAGATTGCACTATATCAAATAAAGTACGATTATGACGTTCGAACACACCATTGCGCTGTGGTGTTCCAGGTGGCATGAGTAGTGAAACTATTTCACATTGTTTTAACTGAAGGCCAAACTCGTAACTCAAATATTTTACTTCTGCGATCATATCGTAGAAACTTTTATTTTTGTTACGATGATTCTCCACTTCACTCTGAAATTCTTTGAACTTTTCAAATATTTCAGACTTGTGTTTCATCAAGTAGATATACTCATATCTGCTCAAATCATCTGTGAAGATCAGAAAATAATGATACCTGCCGTGAGCCTCAATATTCATCGGACCACATACATCAGTATGTATGATTTCCAACAAATCTGTTACTCGCTCCATTGTTCCGGAGAACGGAGTCTTAGTCATCTTGCCCATGAGGCATGGTTCGCAAGCATCAACTGATTCATAATCAAGTGATTCCAAAAGCCCATCAACATGGATTTTCTTCATGCGCTTTACACCAATATGACCTAAACGGCAGTGCCATAAATAAGTTGCACTATCATTATTAACTTTGCATCTTTTGGCTTCAATATTATGAAAATGTGTATCACCACGATCGAGATCCAACAAACCATTTTTGCTGGGTGTATCACCATAGAAGGTTTTATTCATGTAAACAGAACAACAATTATTCTCTAACTTACATGAATAACAGTATTGCAATAAACATGATCCAATCATATTCATGCTCAACGCAAACACTAAATAACATTTATTTTAGGTTTAACACTAATCCTGAAAGTATAGGGAGTGTGCGATGATGATCATATCAATCTTGGAACCATTTCCAATACACATCATCACTTCACCCTTAACCAGTCTTTGTTCATTTTGCAACTCCCGTTTCGAGTTACTATTCTTAGCAACTGAACTAGTATCAAATACTGAGGGGTTGCTATAAACACTAGTAAAGTACACATCAATAACATGTATATCAAATATACCTATTTCACTTTGCCATCCTTCTTATCCGCCAATTGCTTGGGTAGTTCCGCTTCCAGTGACCAGTTCCTTTGCAGTAGAAGCACTCAGTTTCAGGCTTAGGTTTAGACTTGGGTTTTTTCACTTGAGCAACAACTTGCTTGCCATTTTTCTTGAAGTTCCCCTTTCTTCCCTTTGTACCTTTACTTGAAACTAGTGGTTTTGTTTACCATCAACACTTGATGTTTTTCTTGATTTCTACCTTCGTCAATTTCAGCATCACGAAGAGCTTGGGAATCGTTTCCGTTATCCCTTGCATATTATAGTTCATCACAAAGTTCTACTAACTTGGTGATGGTGACTAGAGAATTCTGTCAATCACTATTTTATCTGGAAGATTAACTCCCACTTGATTCAAGCGATTGTAGTACCCAGACAATCTGAGCACATGCTCACTGCTTGAGCTATTCTCCTCCATCTTTTAGCTATAGAACTTGTTGGAGACTTCATATCTCTCAACGCGGGTATTTGCTTGAAATATTAACTTCAACTCCTGGAATATCTCATATGGTCCATGACGTTCAAAACGTCTTTGAAGTCCCGATTCTAAGCCGTTTAAGCATGGTGCACTAAACTATCAAGTAGTCATCATATTGAGCTAGCCAAACGTTCATAACATCTACATCTGCTCCTGCAATAGGTTTGTCACCTAGCGGTGCATCAAGGATATAATTCTTCTCTGCAGCAATGAGGATAAACCTCATATCACAGATCCAATCCGTATCATTGCTACTAACATCTTTCAACTTAGTTTACTCTAGGAACATATCAAAAATAAAATAAGGGAGCCAAATGCGAGCTATTGATCTACAACATAGATATGCTAATACTACTAGGACTAAGATCATGATAAATTTAAGTTCAATTAATCATATTACTTAAGAACTCCCACTTAGATAGACATCCCTCTAATCCTCTAAGTGATCACGTGATCCAAATCAACTAAACCATGTCCGATCATCACGTGAGATGGAGTAGTTTCAATGGTGAACATCACTATGTTGATCATATCTACTATATGATTCACGCTCGACCTTTCGGTCTCTGTGTTCCGAGGCCATATCTGTTATATGCTGGGCTCGTCAAGTTTAACCTGAGTATTCCGTGTGTGCAACTGTTTTGCACCCGTTGTATTTGAACGTAGAGCCTATCACACCCGATCATCACGTGGTGTCTCAGCACGAAGGACTTTCGCAACGGTGCATACTCAGGGAGAACACTTATATCTTGATAATTCAGTGAGAGATCATCTTATAATGCTACCGTCAATCAAAGCAAGATAAGATGCATAAAAGATAAACATCACATGCAATCAATATAAGTGATATGATATGGCCATCATCTTCTTGTGCTTGTGATCTCCATCTCCGAAGCACCATCATGATTACCATCATCACCGGTGCGACACCTTGATCTCCATCATAGCATCGTTGTCGTCTTGCCAATCTTATGCTTCTACGACTATCGCTACCGCTTAGTGATAAAGTAAAGCATTACAGGGTGATTGCATTGCATACAATAAAGCGACAACCATATGGCTCCTGCCAGTTGCCGACAACTCGGTTAAAAAACATGATCATCTCATACAATAAAATTTAGCATCATGTCTTGACCATATCACATCACAACATGCCCTGCAGAAACAAGTTAGACGTCCTCTACTTTGTTGTTGCAAGTTTTACGTGGCTGCTACTAAGCTTAGCAAGAACCGTTCTTACCTATGTATCAAAACCACAACGATAGTTCATCAAGTTAGTGCTGTGTTAACCTTCGCAAGGACCGGGCGTAGCCACACTCGGTTCAACTAAAGTTGGAGAAACTGACACCCGCCAGCCACCTGTGTGCAAAGCACGTCGGTAGAACCAGTCTCGCGTAAGCGTACGCGTAATGTCGGTCCGGGCCGCTTCATCCAACAATACCGCCGAACCAAAGTATGACATGCTGGTAAGCAGTATGACTTATATCGCCCACAACTCACTTGTGTTCTACTTGTGCATATGACATCTACGCATAAAACCTGGCTCTGATACCACTCTTGGGGAACGTAGTAATTTCTAAAATTTCCTATGCACACGCAGGATCATGGTGACGCATAGCAACGAGAGGGGAGAGTGTTGTCTACATACCCTTGTAGACCGTTTGCGGAAGCGTTATATCAACGCGGTTGATGTAGTCGTACGTCTTCACGATCCGACCGATCCAAGTACCGAAAGCATGGCACCTCCGAGTTCTGCACATGTTCGGCTCGGTGACGTCCTCGCCTTCTCGATCCAGCAAGAGGGGCGAAGCAGTAGATGAGTTCTGGCAGCACGACGGCGTGGTGACGGTGTTGGTGAAGAACAATCTCCGTAGGGCTTCGCCTAAGCACTACGAAAACTATGACAGAGGATAAACTAGAGGGGACGGGGTTGCCGGCGCACGGCTTGGTGTTTCTTGATGTGTCTTTGGTGCTAGCCCTGCCCCTCTATTTATATGTTGAGCCCTGGGGTTGAAACTTGGAGCAAAAGCCTCCTCAAAGTCGGTTTTGCCCGAAAGGCAAGAGTCCCACTCGGACTCCAGGACCAAACGCCACAATCCTTGGCGTCTGGCCCAGACGCCATGGGCCTTGGTGTCTGTCCCAGGGCCAGATGCCAGGGTTTGGCCCCCTGGCCTCCGCAAAACTCCTTTTGCACCGACTTATAGCCCCATGGGCCCGTCCCTTTGGCCAAACCATATCATCCAATATATGAATCTTTACCTCCGGACCATTCCGGAGCTCCTCGTCATGTCCGTGATCTCATCCGGGACTCCGAACAACATTTGGTCACCAACATACATAACTCATAGTACTATATCGTCAAGGAACGTTAAGCATGCGGACCTTACGGGTTCGAGAACTATGTAGACATGACCGAGACACCTCTCTGGTCAATAACCAATAGCGGGACCTAGATGCCCATATTGGCTCCTACATATTCTACGAAGATCTTTATCGGTCAGACCGCATAACAACATACGTTGTTCCCTTTGTCATCGGTATGTTACTTGCCAGAGATTCGATCGTCGGTATCTCAATACCTAGTTCAATCTCGTTACCGGCAAGTCTCTTTACTCGTTCTGTAATACATCATCCCGCAACTAACTCATTAGTTGCAATGCTTGCAAGGCTGATAGTGACGTGCATTACGGAGTGGGCCCAAAGATACCTCTCCGACAATCAGAGTGACAAATCCTAATCTCGAAATACGCCAACCCAACAAGTACCTTTGGAGACACCTATAGAGCACCTTTATAATCACCTAGTTACGTTGTGACGTTTGGTGGCACACAAAGTGTTCCTCCGGTAAACGGGAGTTGCATAATCTCATAGTCATAGGAACATGTATAAGTCATCAAGAAAGCAATAGCAACAAACTAAACGATCAAGTGCTAAGCTAACAGAATGGGTCAAGTCAATCACATCATTCTCCTAATGATGTGATCCCGTTAATCAAATGACAACTCATGTCTATGGTTAGGAAACTTAACCATCTTTGATCAATGAGCTAGTCAAGTAGAGGCATACTAGTGACACTCTGTTTGTATATGTATTCACACATGTATTATGTTTCCGGTTAATACAATTCTAGCATGAATAATAAACATTTATCATGATATAAGGAAATAAATAATAACTTTATTATTGCCTCTAGGGCATATTTCCTTAATGAACTAGGTACGATGATACTGACGATCGAATCTCGGGCAAGTAACATACCGATGACAAAAGGAACAACGTATGTAGTTATGCGGTTTGACCGATAAAGATCTTTGTAGAATATGTAGGAACCAATATGAGCATCTAGGTTACACTATTGGTTATTGACCAGAGATGAGTCTCGGTCATGTCTACATAGTTCTCGAACCCGTAGGGTCCGCACGCTTAATGTTCAATGACGATCGGTATTGTGAGATTATGTGTTTTGATGTGGCGAAGGTAGTTGGGAGTCCCGGATGTGATCACGGACATGACGAGGAGTCTCGAAATGGTGGAGACATGAAGATCGATATATTGGAAGGTTATATTTGGACACCGGAAAGGTTTCGAATTAGTTCGGGCATTTACCGGAGTACCGGGGGGTTACCGGAACACCCAGGGGAGTTAATGGGCCTTGGTGGGCCATAGAGGAAGAGAGGAGGAGGCGGCCAGGTGTGGCGCGCCCCCCTAGGCCTATTCTGAATTGGGGTAGGGGTTTGGTGGGCGCCCCCCTTTCCTTCTCTCCCTCTTCCCTTCCTTCCCCCTCCTAGTTGGACTAGGAAAGGGGGGAAACCTACTCCTAGTAGGAGTAGGAATCCCCCCTTGGGGCGCGCCCTTTGAGGATGGCCCTCCCCTCCTCCACTCCTTTATATACGGGGGAGGGGGGCACCCCATAGAGACACAAGTTGATCTTAGCCGTGTGTGGTGCCCCCCTCCACAGATTTCCACCTCGATCATATTGTCATAGTGCTTAGGCAAAGCCCTGCATCGGTAACTTCATCATCACCGTTAACATGTCATCATGCTGATGAAACTCTCCCTCGGCCTCAGCTGGATCTAGAGTTCGAGGGACGTCATCGAGCTGAACGTGTGCAGATCGCAGAGGTGTCGTGCGTTCGGTACTTGATTGGTTGGATCACGAAGACGTTCGACTACATCAACCGCGTTACTCAACGCTTCCGCTTTCGGTCTATGAGGGTACGTAGACACACTCTCCCCTCTCATTGCTATGCATCTCCTAGATAGATCTTGCGTGATCCTAGGAAATTTTTGAAATACTGTGTCCCCCAACAAGCACCATGTGGGCGTCTGCCATGGCAACAAACCCAACTCCCTGGACTTTGTTGTCGAGCAGGTGGCTCAGAGCTGCCATGAGAGCCTCATCATTGAAGCCACCTTGCTCCATGACGGTAATGTATAGGTCAGGGTGGACGTCGACGGACTTGCTCTCCCTAATGGCGGTTGCCACCTTCTTCACGGCCACAGTCATGCTGGTGAAGACACTGATCTCCTCCTCCATCAGGCCGCCCCTCTTCCTCTTCCTATCGAGCAAATGTACATGCTCAAATGGCTTGTCAGGGCCATCAAGGACTACCTCTACATTCGGGGTACCTGGGAACTCTGGCATGCGAGAACCAAGAGGCTCACCGGAGCCCATGGCATGCTTGCTGGTTGCCAGCCCTAAGGAGAAGATGTGTTGCATTTGGTTGTAGTTTTGGATGGGTGTGTTGAGGAACTAAATGTCTTTGGGATGGTCCTAAGAAATAAGCACAAGCGTTGTTAGTTGCGAGTAGGCAATGCTACTCACTGTGAAAAACAAGGGGGTAGTGAGATAATCGTGACATGGCTGGTGTAGTACTCTGCCTCTAGAACGATCGAGCAAGTGTTCTGGTCCCATGAGGCATTGCTAAGGTCTCTGAGCTTGGACACTTGGATCCATCGAGCTCTCCGCTTTCAAAGGTGGTTGTACACCTAGGTGGCAGTCACCTCCTGGCCACAAAACTCGAACACTTGCTTCCCAACTGTGTTCAAGTGCTCCTCCTTGAAGCCCTTGTCGGTCCTAACCCCACTAGAGATGAGCTCACACATATTGTTCAGCACGAACGTGGGCATGAATGGCTGCCACTTCATATTGTCCCCCTCCCATCCTTCTTTGCCTTTGTGGTTGCCGCCAGTGCAACAACAACGGCAGTAGTTGGATCAACGAGCACAACTGGCACAAAAAGAGAACCAGCGGGTGATACCTCGAATACATTTGAATCATGAGGCATCTGCCCATCGAGGGGGGTTGGCAGTCCTTGACATAGGACACACCGTACTGGCTATCGGACAGGACAAGGGCCTGACTAAGATCTTGGGTCTGTGTGGTCATGTCCTACAATCGTATCACGCATTAACAGTAAGCATAGCACACACAGCATCAGACGATTTATGAAAGGAGGAGCACACATTGATAGTAAGCATAGCACACACAGTACTGGACGATCTATGAAAGGAGGAGCACGCATTAACAGTAAGCATAGCACACACAGTATTTGACGGTCTATGAAAGGAGGAGCATACATGACAACTAGCTATGAATGTGTTCATCACTATCACACTACTCTACCATGCAACAAATCCACCACCAGTAACTACCACAACATCACAAATCTACCGCATTGATAGTAGGCATAACACACAGACTGCAGGAATCAACCCTACCACATGCTTGCACATCAAACCCTACCAGCACATGATCTCAAATCTAGATACAACGAACAGAGAGAAGATGGTGATTGAACTCACATATGCCATGGTTGCAGCTCGAGGTGGATACAGGAACGGTCGGAGAAGTTGAGGACAAGAGCCATCGTCACCATGGACCGTCCACAAGTGAAGAAGTGCTGCTTACCCGCTCTTTGGTGCCGATGCGCGTCGGTGGGAAAGCTCCAAAGGGAGGAGAAGGGTGGAAGGACTTTGTGCGGTGAGAGGAGGGGGCTAAATAGGGGCGACCGAATCGGCGGGAGGCGAGCCGAAATCCTCCCACCGATTTTTCGGAGACGCGCGCGAGCTTGCGGCATCTCCCTGGTCGCATGAGCTCAGCACCGTGTTCCCCTCGTCTGCTTCGGCCGAGCCCGGCTCTCCAGAAACTACCGATTCAGGCGTAGCTATTGGGCCTAGCTAGGAGGTGCCTTAAACTTCGTGTGATGCAGGCCGAGCAGTGTATGCGGGCTACCAAATAGGCCGGATTCCTCCTACGCGGGCCTGGTTGGGACAAATGCAAGCAACCAAACACATCCATATTGTCTTAGAGCATTTATAGTTAGACGCTTCAAACTCTCTCTCATATGCCCGCGGACACGCCCGGCCAGTGACCGGACGGGAGAGAGAAGGAAAAAAGTGACCCAACAGGACACCTCATATCATCCCTATACTCCGGGCTATCCGCGAACCCTCATATTAAGGACAAATATAAGGAGGATATGAGGGCGCCCAGACGCGCCCGGGTAGTCCGTCACGTAGGATGCGGCCCACCCTGGACTGATTTTTCCTCTTTGTTTATTCTTTCTTTTCTTTCTCTTTCTTCTCTTCACCAATCACATGCAAATGACCGGACATATAAGGGAGAAAATGAGAAGTGTGGATGCATGAAAGAAAAAATAGGAGCTCCAAACGGACACGCCCAGTCACTGACCGGGCGAGCTCGCGGGCGTTTACGGGGTCATATTTTCTAAGTCCGGTTGTAGATGCTCTTATACTGCAGCGGCGGCAGTACGTGGTCGTGGGCATACAGGGTGATGGGTCGGACGAGAGTGAGTGCGTGGGGAATGACGCATAAGGGCCGATGAGGGAGTCCTGGATTAGGGAGTCTCCGGACAGCCGGACTATATCCTTTGGCCGGACTGTTGGACTATGAAGATACAAGATTGAAGACTTCGTCCCGTGTCCGGATGGGACTTTCCTTGGCGTGGAAGGAAAGCTTGTCAATACGGATATGTAGATCTCCTTCCTTGTAACCGACTCTGTGTAACCCTAGCCCCCTCCGATGTCTATATAAGCCGGAGGGTTTAGTCCATAGGACAACATACAATCATACCATAGGCTAGCTTCTACGGTTTAGCCTCTACGATCTCGTGGTATATCAACTCTTGTAATACTCATATCATCAAGATCAATCAAGCAGGAAGTAGGATATTACCTGTTGGGGAGCGTTGTAGAAAACAAAATTTCCTACATTTCACCAAGATCAATCTATGGAGTCAACTAGCAACGAGAGGAGAGTGCATCTACATACCCTTGTAGATCGCGAGCGGATGCGTTCAAGAGAACGGGGATGATGGAGTCGTACTCGCCGTGATCCAAATCACCGATGACCAAGTGTCGGACGGACGGCACCTCGGCGTTCAACACACGTATGGAGTGGATGACGTCTCCTCCTTCTTGATCCAGCAAGGGGGAAGGAGAGGTTGATGAAGATCTAGCAGCACGACGGCGTGGTGGTGGATGCAGCAGTGATCGCAGCAGGGCTTCGCTGAGCTTCTGCGAGAGGGAGAGGTGTAGGAGGGGAGAGGGAGGCGCCAAGACTTCAGGTACAGCTGCCCTCCCTCCCCCCCTTTATATAGGCCCCCCTGGGGGGGCGTCGGCCCTAGGAGATGGGATCTCCTTGGGGGGCGGCGGCCAAGGGGGAGGCTTGCCCCCCAAGGCAAGTGGAGGCGCCCCCCACCCTAGGGTTTCCAACCCTAGGCGCAGGGGGGCCCAAGGGGGGCACACCAGCCCACTAAGGGCTGGTTCCCTCCCCACTTCAGCCCACGGGGCCCTCCGGGATGGGTGGCCCCACCCGGTGGACCCCCGGGACCCATCCGGTGGTCCCGGTACAATACCGGTGACCTCGAATCTTTTCCCGATGGCTGAAACTACACTTCCTATATATAATTATTCACCTCCGGACCATTCCGGAACTCCTCGTGACGTCCAGGATCTCATCCGGGACTCCGAACAACTTTCAGATTACTGCATACTCATATCTCTACAACCCTAGCATCACCGAACCTTAAGTGTGTAGACCCTACGGGTTCGGGAGACAAGCAGACATGACCGAGACGACTCTCCGGTCAATAACCAACAGCGGGATCTGGATACCCATGTTGGCTCCCACATGATCCTCGATGATCTCATTGGATGAACCACAATGTCGAGGACTTAAATAATCCCGTATTCATTTCCCTTTGTCAATCGGTACGTTACTTGCCCGAGACTCGATCGTCGGTATCCCAATACCTTGTTTAGTCTCGTTACCGGCAAGTCACTTTACTCGTACCGTAATGCATGATCCCGTGATCAACCACTTGATCACAGTGAGCTCATTATGATGATGCATTACTGAGTGGGCCTAGAGATACCTCTCCGTCATACGGAGTGAAAAATCCCAGTCTCGATTCGTGCCAACCCAACAAACACTTTCGGAGACACCTGTAATGTACCTTTATAGTCACCCAGTTACGTTGTGACGTTTGGCACACCCAAGGCACTCCTACGGTATCCGGAAGTTGCACAATCTCATGGTCTAAGGAAATGATACTTGACATTCAGAAAAGCTACAGCAAACGAACTACACGATCTTTGTGCTATGCTTAGGTTTGGGTCGTGTCCATCAGATCATTCTCCTAATGATGTGATCCCGTTATCAATGACATACCCATGTCCATAGCCAGGAAACTATGACTATATGTTGATCAATGAGCTAGTCAACTAGAGGCTCACTAGGGACACATTGTGGTCTATGTATTCACACATGTATTACGATTTCCCGATAAGACAATTATAGCATGAATAATAGACAATTATCATGAACAAGGAAATATAATAATCATTTTATTATTGCCTCTAGGGCATATTTCCAACAGTCTCCCACTTGCACTAGAGTCAATCATCTAGTTACATTGTGATGAATCGAACACCCATGGAATTCGGGTGTTGACCATGTTTTGCTCTAGGGAGAGGTTTAGTCAACGGATCTGCTACATTCAGGTCCGTATGTACTTTACAAATTTCTATGTCTCCATTTTGAACACTTTCACGAATGGAGTTGAAGCGATGCTTGTTATGCCTGGTCTTCCTGTGAAGCCTGGGCTCCTTGGCAAGGGCAATAGCTCCAGTGTTGTCACAGAAGAGAGTCATCGGGCCCGACGCATTGGGTATGACTCTTAGGTCGGTAATGAACTCCTTCACCCAGACTGCTTCGTGTGCTGCCTCTAAGGCTGCCATGTACTCCGCTTCACATGTAGATCCCGCCACAATGCTTTGCTTGCAACTGCACCAGCTTACTGCCCCACCATTCAAAATATACACGTATCAAGTTTGTGACTTAGAGTCATCCAGATCTGTGTCGAAGCTAGCATCGACGTAACCCTTTACGACGAGCTCTTCGTCACCTCCATAAACGAGAAACATTTCCTTGGTCCTTTTCAGGTACTTCAGGATATTCTTGACCGTTGTTCAGTGTTCCATGCCGGGATTACTTTGGTACCTTCCTACCAAACTTACGGCAAGGTTTACATCAGGTCTGGTACACAGCATAGCATACATGATAGACCCTATGGCTGAGGCATAGGGGACGACACTCATTTTTTCTCTATCTTCTGCCGCGGTCGGGCTTTGAGCTATGCTCAATCTCGTACCTTGCAATACAGGCAAGAACCCCTTCTTTGACTGATCCATTTTGAACTTCTTCAATATCTTATCAAGGTATGTATGTTGGATTTCGGGTTCCGGCAGACCCTTGAGGTTCGAACACTGGGGTGCGCGCGGAGATTTCGCCTCCTCCCTACCTGCATCCCTCCGCCATGCTAGGATCTAAACTAAGGAAAGAACAACACAAGAGACACAGGGTTTATACTGGTTCGGGCCACCGTTGTGGTGTAATACCCTACTCCAGTGTGTGGTGTGTGGATTGCCTCTTGGACTGATGATGATGAACAATACAAGGAAGAACAGCCTCGCGAGGGTCTGTTCTTGGCTGAGGCAATGAACTGCTGGGGAGAGTTCAGTCACCTTTCTCTCTCTCTCTCTCTCTCTCTCTCTCTCTCTGCTTCCAACCTTTCTAACGAGCCTCTTCCTTCCTACCTCTCAACCCTCAGAGACCTTTCTCCTCTTTTTCGTCCTCCCCTCTTGTCTTCGTCTTCCCCTCTTGTCTTCGTCTCCCCCCTAGCTATGTGGGTGGCTGGTCCTATTTATAGAGGCCCTGGTCCTCTCCCCAAATATTGAGCGGGAAGGGAGCCAACAATGGTGGGCTAATTTGAAGGGGGACAACAAGTATCAGCTATCCTGACAAAAGTAGTCTTCGCCTGCACAAAGCTCTGGTGATGACGCCGTCTTGGGCTCCACGATGACCTCCATCTCGTAGTCCTCCTGGTCTTGGTCTCGTTGCACCGAAATTGCAACCTTTGCCTGATGCCTCGGTACTCTGCGGCTGCGCTTGCCCCCTTTGCACCAAAGAGGAAAGGAGGACGCTGCGCGGGCTGGCACCCGCCTGGCACCCTAAGTTGTCATGGCTTGCGTCATGGGCACCTCGTGAGGTACCCCGCCTTGATCTCTCCGCCTTCTCATGAGCCAGCCTGACGAGGCCGTGCCTGAGGAAGCTTCACGTCGTCCGCCCCATGAGGCTTGGCCCCTCGCGAGGGTCTTGGGTTTGTGTTGGTGAAGATGGGCCGTGTTGGGCCCCCCTTTGAGCCACGCCGCAGGCCGCAGGCAAGCAAGTCTGGGGACCCCCGTTCCCAGAACGCCAACAGTAGCCCCCGGGACCAAGGCGCGCCCGGACTTGGCCGTGCAGGGAGGCGGAAGGGCAAGAGCGAAGCGCCGCGAGCCCTAACAGCCTGCGGCCTTGGGCACTGCGTGGCGGTTGATTGGACGTGGGCGGCACTGTTCCCCCAAGCCCTCCTTATCTTGTGCCGTGCTAGGCGGACCCGTAGTCGTACACAGCCGTTCCCCTTTTATCGCTCGAGCGCCCACTGTCCTTCCTCCGCTCGAACTCCGGTTTCTGTTTTCAACTCAATCTCGAGCCTCCCTCCTTCCCATTGCCATGGCTCCGATAAAGAAGGGGAGAGGGAAGAAACCCGTGTCTCCGCCTTGCCCGCCGCTGTCGGCGGCCCCCGCCGAGGGCTTGGGCAAGGTCAGCTTGGCTCTGGCCACCATCTTCAATGAATGCGGGAGGACGACGTCCTGGCCCGCGTCCCACTTCTCCATCGACAAGATAGCCACCGAGGTCCCGTATCTTGCCGATGCCCTGTTGGCGGGTCTGGTTCCCCCCTTTTCTAATTTCTTCAACGCCATGCTTTCCCACTATCAGATCCACATGATGCATCTGGGTCCTGAATTCATCACCCTCCTTTCGGTCTTCGCCTTTGTTTGCGAAGCTATGGTGGGCATCCCTCCTTTGGTTGCCCTGCTGCGCCACTTCTTCTCGTTGCATCTTGTCGACCCTACCCAATGTTGGGCTTGTGTGAGCTTCGTTGCCGCGCCTGAGACGGCGGCCTCTAGGATTGACTTCAAGCTCCCCCTGCCCGCGGTCGGGTTCCGCGAGCGGTGGCTGTATGTGGACGCGGGGGTGCCCAGCCCCCTGCTATTGGAACTGACCTCGCCTGCCGTCCCCAATTCGGGCTAGGGCCAGGAGACGCTTGAGAGCCCCCGACTCGTCTTCGTCTGGCGCTGCTTCGCGCTCTTGAGGTCGCTTGGCGTGACAGCGCCCAAGGTGGTGAAGGAGTTCCTGCTATGCCGTGTTGCTCCTCTTCAATGCCACTCTCGCCGGATGTGGGCCTTCCGTGGGCGCGAGGACCGTATGAGGCTCTAGGAAGAAGACCTGACTCCTGAGGTGCTGAGGATGGCGCTCCTGACCCTGGCTAGGGACCCCAACCCCGGCAGCGTCCGGCAGGGAGGGGCCTTGTTGTACCTCTACCAGAGCAGGGGCGACTTTGTAAAGCAGATGTCTGTCTTTGATGAGTGGGGGCCGCGCCCCGCCGGCCTTCAGGGGCCTCGCGAGAACCCAGTGGTGGTGACTGCCCTACCAGTCGGCCAAGGCGACTCATCCTCAAGTGGCGGAGCAGGGAGGCACGAGGTGCCAGAGGCCGAGGGGGCTCCCGGCGCGGTGACAGCATCGGGCGAGGCTCATGAGGAAGCAGCTCTTGGGGCCCATGCCGCTGAGGCTGAGGGTGGCGAGCAGCTGCCCGCAGTGCCTGCGACTGGGGCCCCTGAGGCTCCAGCTGCGTCTCTTGGGGAGGCGATTGGCAGCGCACATCGGGCAGGCGCCTCTGCCGCAGATCGCCTTGCCGCTCCGTCTTCGTCGAAGGTTGATCCATGCGCCCAACTCTTGGGCCGCTTCCGCGTGAACTTCGAGGCTCTCCGGAAGAGAAGGTAGGCCCTGGGCGACGATTACCCTTGTCGCCTGCTGAAGCGTAGGAAGTACTTCGCCACTGATGAGTAAGCCTTTTCCTTTCCCAGCTCCCGATCCTTCTGTTACTTGTACTGACCCTTGCTTCGCAGGCCCCTTCCAGCCGAGCTTGCGGAGACGGCTGAGGAGCCGTCCCCCTTGGCTTCGCCCCCTCCATCGTCCTCGAGCGCTCCGAGCAGCGGAGCCCTTGTGGTGAGGGCGATCGAAGAGGCGAACCATCCCGAGGCGCACTGCGGCCCCGCGCACCTCGCGATCCTCCTTCGCAGGCCTTCTCGTGGCATAGCCAGCCTGCCATGGGCCTCTCGCCTAGTCGTGAACTGCGATTGGCTAAGGTGTTTCCTGCGCTCTTCTCCTGAGGACGGGCTGGCCCCAGGCCGGGCTTCTGACGTGGCGTGCCCGGCCATCGCGAGGGTGCCAACCCCCAGCCCGGATGGGGAGTGCTGATTGGCGGCCCCCGGCGCTTGCTTGGGGCGGATGATGGTGTGGAAGACATGCTCGAGCGCGCTCGGGAGTGTCGCGCTCTCCGCCAAGGATTCCTTCGAAGGGCGACTGACGCAGTGAGCCTGATTGGTGAGGAGCTTGCTGATGAAGACGCGTGCCTTGAGGCCGAGGGCCTGCGCCTAGCTGCAGAGAGGCGCGAGCTGGAGGGCGCCATTGCCCTTGCGCGCCGTGAGCGTGATCTTGATGAAGCAGAGGCCAAGGCATCGTTGGTGGCCTCTCGGGAGGCCCGATCTCGGGCCGCTGACGAGGCTCGGGAAGCTGACCGGCGGCGAACGGCTGCGGAGGAGCGGGCTCGGGAGCTTCTGGCCTGCTGCCACTCGCTGGAGGAGCAGGTGGAGCTGCGTGAGGCAGCCCTCGCATCGATGAAGGCGGCCTCTGGCGACTCAGCAGAGCTCCAGAAGCGTGAGGAGGCGCTGACACTGGAAGCCGCCGAACGTACCCGCGAGTACGAGCGTCTGGAGACGAGGGAGCGCTTGGTGACGCAGACGGAGGATGATGTTGCTGCACAGGAAGCCCGCGTCTTGGAGGAGGTCGGACGTCGAGTGGCGATGGCGCATTTGAACCTCGAGCACGAGTTCAAAGAGAAGTTGGGGTTGATCCGGGCCGAAGCTGAAGGCAGGACTGCCGCTTTGAGGGCCAAGCTGGAGGAGGCGGTGCGGCAGGCCGATGCTTCCTGGGCCGCCCCTGAGGTGGCGCGAGGTGAGTTAACCACCTCCCAGGCTGAGGTGCTCCTTCCTCGCTAGCGGGTGGAGGAGGCTGAGGCCGTCGCGCATCAGAATGCGGACGAGATACGTCAGCGGCGGATCTTGGAGCATGAGCACGGCCCCATGCTCACCACTCTCCGGGAGAGAGCCAATGCGGCCTTGGGCAACATCTGCGAGGAGGCCGTCGGTGAGCCGCACGCAATCAACTACGCGGGCAATCTCCAGTTCTTCACTAATGTGGTGACGCAGCTGGAGGCGCGGTCGACCAGGGCTGACAGGTTGGTGGAGGAGAGGAGCCGCGCCCTGCTCAGGCGCGCCTTTTCCCGCGTCTTCAGTCACCTCCGGAACATGGATCCCCATTTTGATTTTGATGCCGCCATCGCCCCAGTCCCCCAGGCTGTCCGAGGCGACCTGGCGCACTGGGTGGGGGACAATCTGGACGCTCTTATTAGGGCCTTTGCCTCAGACAACAATGATGCGATCGTGGCGGCCGACGAGGGCAGCGCGATGGGTGGCCCTGACGCCGCTGGCGGCGATGCGGACAGCGATGGCGAGTTCAGCGGCGCAAGCAACGGCCCAGGTGGTGCTCCTGAGGACGCATTGGGGGATTCGTCCGACTGACTGTACATCGTTCCTGCTTCCTTACCCTGCATTAATAGAACTCAGGTTTTGGCCTGATGACTGTGAGAGCATTTTGGAGGGGGGGCTCATGTAAAACTTGTGTTTATCGTATCAGTAGAAGCCACATCGCCCATGCGCCCACGCCAAGTGGCTAGCTTAAGCGACGCACTGGTCGGCTAGTATACCTTTGTTCCGCGCTGGCCCTGAGGCAGCCCGCGGGGGTTGTGGTGTCCTGAGTGTCCCCTGATTGAATCCGTAGGATCTGCAGTAAAACACCCTCCTGAGAGGACGCGGCGGCGGCAGTCTGGGCTGCGCGCAAGCTAGGCCTGACCCGGCTCGTGAGGGGCTTGCGAGGGGAGGCGGCTGAGGCGAAGTGGTAACCAAAACGCGAGAAATTGCTCGAACGAGACTAAGCACCCCTCCCCGAACACACGCAAATATCAAATTCGAATCCAACTTGAATCCCGCGGGGAAAAGCGACAACCAAGGGGAAGAGCAACGAAAGCAAACAAAAGGCCGCGTCCGGCACCTAGTCTAGTCTTGGACGTCTTCTCACCAGCGTGGAGCTAAGTGCTGCCACTGGGCGTGGGAGGGAGCCCCAGGGCTTGAGGCCGGCACCCCTGAGACGCCGGGGTGTGTACAGCCCCACTCATTATTACGTGAGAGTGTCACAGGGCGGCGAGCTTCACAGGCACTGGGCCTTCTTCACAGGTACTGGCCTTGCTTCATATCGCCAGATGAGGGCCCCGCCTTGCGCCACACTCTAGTGCAATCAACGACGACCGGAAACCAGGACGCCACCGATGGGGTAGAGCGGTCGCCAGCGGTTCCCCCGACGACCACGGGTCCTCCGCCGGGGGCAGGCCCTGGGGCACCTCCCCAGCGGGGGGCCTACCTCCTCAGAACACCTTTCCCCGAACGCCGCGGTGGTGATGTCGAATCCCTGCCCCTCTCCTGCAGCCCCCTGCGTCCTCCTCCCAAGGGGTAGGAGGCTGTGGGAGCGGGGCAGCTGCCCGCTGCGGCAACCTGCATCTCCTGCGATCCATGGTTAGCGTATGCCTGCTGAAGAATTAGCGGTACCCGATAATCGCTGCTTCCAGCGTGCCTAGTGGGGCCGTCCCAAGACTCCTGGAAGGGCTTAGCTTCTGGCGCCTCGTCCCCCCGGCTCGGGCTGAGGAGCGAGCCTGGCTCGCCCTCGTGTGAGTGTCCTTGATCCATCATGAGGGGCACGTATTCCTCTGGCGCCACCACCCCGAAGGCCATGCTGTAGTGCTCTGCGCGCCACGCGGTCCTGCCTGACGCGCCTACCGTGGGATGGCAGCGCGGCTGTCCACTGGGGCCGCGGGTCACGCCAAGCCCTTCTTCTTCGCGGACCAGGAGCAGGGGTTGCGCCGCCGCCGGTCCGGTGCTGACAGCCTCGCTGGTGTTGGTGTAGCCTTGGAGCCCGCGGGCGTGCGCGAGGCCCGCGGGCGCGCGCGGGGCCCCCGCGCGGGCCGCCCTGGGTTGGAGATGGGAGCTGGGTGCAGAAGGGGTGAGCCCCCGAGGAGGCGAAGCCCAGGAGCTCTGCCACCCGCTCTAGCAGCACGTCACGGCCACCCTCCAGCAGTCTGCACTGCAGCAGCTCTCGAGCCACCGTGAGCGCGGCCCTCAAGTTCGCTTGCTCCCGATGGGTGTACGGTGTCGTGGTCGCGGCGTGATTGGAGGCCCTTGCTACCGACCGCGCCTGCCGCGGTGTGAGAGCTGTTGAAGCCTGTCCGCGTCGCCCGCGGAACGCGAGCTGCCTGGGGCACAGGGTCGCCTGAGGCGAGCGGCTCTGCACGGGCGGGCCATGCCGCCCATGGGTCTGGGTTGCCCTCCTGGTCGCCGGGCATGGTGATGACAGCGCGACGGGGCACAGAGCGGTGGAAGACAAATTCCGGCGCACCCCTACCTGGCGCGCCAAATGTCGGATTTCGGGTTCCGGCAGACCCTTGAGGTTCGAACACTGGGGTGCGCGCGGAGATTTCGCCTCCTACCTACCTGCACCCCTCCGCCATGCTAGGATCTAAACTAAGGAAAGAACAACACAAGAGACACAAGGTTTATACTGGTTCGGGCCACCGTTGTGGTGTAATACCCTACTCCAGTGTGTGGTGTGTAGATTGCCTCTTGGGCTGATGATGATGAACAATACAAGGAAGAATAGCCTCGCGAGGGTCTGTTCTTGGCTGAGGCGATGAACTGCTAGGGAGAGTTCATCACCTTTCTCTCTCTCTCTCTCTCTCTCTCTCTGCTTCCAACCTTTCTAACGAGCCTCTTCCTTCCTACCTCTCAACCCTCAGAGACCTTTCTCCTCTTTTTCGTCCTCCCCTCTTGTCTTCGTCTTCCCCTCTTGTCTTCGTCTCCCCCCCAGCTATGTGGGTGGCTGGTCCTATTTATAGAGGCCCTGGTCCTCTCCCCAAATATTGAGCGGGAAGGGAGCCAACAATGGCGGGCTAATTTGAAGGGGGACAGCAAGTATCAGCTATCCTGACAAAAGTAGTCTTCGCCTGCGCAAAGCTCTAGTGATAACGCCATCTTGGGCTCCACGTGACCTCCGTCTCGTAGTCCTCCTGCTCTTGGTCTCGTTGCACCGAAATGGCAACCTTTGCCTGATGCCTCGGTACTCCACGGCTGCGCTTGCCCCCTTTGCACCAAAGAGGAAAGGAGGACGTTGCGCGGGCTGGCACCCGCCTGGCGCCCTAAGTTGTCATGGCTTGCGTCATGGGCACCTCGTGAGGTACCCCGCCTTGATCTCTCCGCCTCCTCGTGAGCCAGCCTAACGAGCCGTGCCTGAGGAAGCTTCGCGTCGTCCGCCCCGCGAGGGTCTTGGGTTTGTGTTGGTGAAGATGGGCCGTGCTGGGCCCCCCTTTGAGCCACGCCGCAGGCCGCAGGCAGGCAAGTCTGGGGACCCCCGTTCCCAGAACGCCGACAACGTACTCTGTGAAAGACCAATGAGGCGTCTCGATCTATCTCTATAGATCTTGATGCCTAATATATAAGCAGCTTCTCCAAGGTCCTTCATTGAAAAACACTTGTTCAAATAGGCCTTTATGCTTTCCAAGAATTCTATATCATTTCCCATCAACAGTATGTCATCCACATACAATATGAGAAATTCTACAGAGCTCCCACTCACTTTCTTGTAAATGCAGGCTTCTCCATAAGTCTGCATAAACCCAAACGCTTTGATCATCTCATCAAAGCGAATGTTCCTACTCCGAGATGCTTGCACCAGCCCATAAATCGAGCGTTGGAGCTTGGACACCTTGTCAGCATTCTTAGGATCGACAAAACCTTCCGGCTGCATCATATACAATTCTTCCTTAAGGAAACCATTAAGGAATGCCGTTTTGACGTCCATTTGCCATATCTCATGATCATAGAATGCGGCAATTGCTAACATGATTCGGACGGACTTCAGCTTTGCTACGGGTGAGAAAGTCTCATCGTAGTCAACCCCTTGAACTTGTCGATAACCCTTAGCGACAAGCCGAGCTTTATAGATGGTCACATTACCATCCGCTTCTGTCTTCTTCTTAAAGATCCATTTATTTTCTATGGCTCGCCGATCAACGGGCAAGTCAGTCAAAGTCCATACTTCGTTTTCATACATGGATCCTATCTCGGATTTCATGGCTTCCAGCCATTTGTCGGAATCCGGGCCCGCCATCGCTTCTTCATTGTTCGAAGGTTCACCATTGTCTAACAACATGATTTCCAAGACAGGGTTGCCGTACCACTCTGGTGCGGAACGTGTCCTTGTGGACCTACGAAGTTCAGTAGCAACTTGATCTGAAGTTTCATGATCATCATCATCAACTTCCTCTCTACTCGGTGCAGGCACCTCAGGAACATTTTCTTGAGCTGCGCCACTTACCGGTTCAAGAGGTAATACTTCATCAAGTTCTACCTTCCTCCCACTTATTTCTTTCGAGAGAAACTCTTTCTCTAGAAAGGAACCATTCTTGGCAACAAAGATCTTGCCTTCGGATCTGAGGTAGAAGGTATACCCAACAGTTTCTTTAGGGTATCCTATGAAGACGCATTTTTCCGACTTGGGTTCGAGCTTTTCAGGTTGAAGTTTCTTGACATAAGCATCGCATCCCCAAAATTTTAGAAACAACAGCTTAGGTTTCTTCCCAAACCATAATTCATACATTGTCGTCTCAATGGATTTCGACGGAGCCCTATTTAAAGTGAATGCGGCAGTCTCTAAAGCACATCCCCAAAATGATAGCGGTAAATCAGTAAGAGACATCATAGATCGCACCATATCTAATAGAGTGCGATTACGACGTTCGGACACACCATTACGCTGAGGTGTTCCAGGCGGCGTGAGTTGTGAAACTATTCCACATTTTCTTAAGTGTGTGCCAAATTCATGACTCAAGTATTCTCCCCCATGATCTGATCGCAAGAACTTGATTTTCCTGTCACGTTGATTCTCAACCTCACTCTGAAATTCCTTGAACTTTTCAAAGGTCTCAGACTTGTGTTTCATTGAGGGTGAGAACATAACGATAGCCACCGCGAGCCTCAACACTCATTGGACCGCACACATCAGTATGTATGATTTCCAATAAGTTGGTTGCTCGCTCCATTGTTCCGGAGAACGGAGTCTTGGTCATTTTACCCACGAGGCATGGTTCGCACGTGTCAAATGATTCGTAATCAAGAGACTCTAAAAGTCCATCTGCATGGAGCTTCTTCATGCGTTTGACACCTATGTGCCCAAGGCGGCAGTGCCACAAGTATGTGGGACTATCATTATCAACCTTACATCTTTTGGTATTCACACTATGAATATGTGTAGCATTACGCTCGAGATTCATTAAGAATAAATCACTCACCATCGGGGGCATGACCATAAAACATATCTCTCATGTAAATAGAACAACCATTATTCTCGGATTTAAATGAGTAGCCATCTCGTATTAAACGAGATCCTGATACAATGTTCATGCTCAAAGCTGGCACTAAATAACAATTATTGAGGTTTAAAACTAATCTCGTAGGTAAATGTAGAGGTAGCGTGCCGACGGCGATCACATCGACCTTGGAACCATTCCCGACGTGCATCTTCACCTCGTCCTTCGCCAGTCTCCGCTTATTCCGCAGCTCCTGCTTTGAGTTACAAATGTGAGAAACCGCACCGGTATCAAATACCCAGGAGCTACTACGAGTACTGGTAAGGTACACATCAATTACATGTATATCACATATACCTTTTTTGATGCCGGCCTTCTTGTCCGCTAAGTATTTGGGTCAGTTCCGCTTCCAGTGACCACTTCCCTTGCAATAAAAGCACTCAGTCTCGGGCTTGGGTCCATTCTTTGGCTTCTTCCCGGCAGCTTGCTTACCGGGCGCGGCAACCCCCTTGCCGTCCTTCTTGAAGTTCTTCTTACCCTTGCCTTTCTTGAACTTAGTGGTTTTATTCACCATCAACACTTGATGTTCCTTTTTGACTTCTACCTCTGCTGATTTCAGCATTGCAAATACTTCAGGAATGGTCTTTTCCGTCCCCTGCAAATTGAAGTTCATCACAAATCTCTTGTAGCTTGGTGGAAGCAACTGAAGGATTTTGTCAATGATCGCGTCATCCGGGAGATTAACTCCCAGCTGAGTCAAGCGGTTATGCAACCCAGACATTTTGAGTATGTGCTCACTGACAGAACTATTTTCCTCCATCTTACAGCTGAAGAACTTGTCGGAGACTTCATATCTCTCGACCCGGGCATGAGCTTGGAAAACCATTTTCAGCTCTTCGAACATCTCATATGCTCCGTGTCGCTCAAAACGCTTTTGGAGCCCCGGTTCTAAGCTGTAAAGCATGCCGCACTGAACGAGGGAGTAATCATCAGCACGTGTCTGCCAAGCGTTCATAACGTCTTGGTTCTGTGGGACGGGTGCGTCACCTAGCGGTGCTTCTAGGACATAATCTTTCTTGGCAGCTATGAGGATGATCCTCAGGTTCCGGACCCAGTCTGTATAGTTGTTGCCATCGTCTTTCAGCTTGGTTTTCTCTAGGAACGCGTTGAAGTTGAGGACAACGTTGGCCATTTGATCTACAAGACATATTGTAAAGATTTTAGACTAAGTTCATGATAATTAAGTTCATCTAATCAAATTATTCAATGAACTCCCACTTAGATAGACATCCCTCCAGTCATCTAAGTATAACATGATCCGAGTTGACTAGGCCGTGTCCGATCATCACGTGAGACGGACTAGTCAACATCGGTGAACATCTTCATGTTGATCGTATCTTCTATACGACTCATGCTCGACCTTTCGGTCTTCTGTGTTCCGAGGCCATGTCTGTACATGCTAGGCTCGTCAAGTCAACCTAAGTGTATTGCGTGTGTAAATCTGTCTTACACCCGTTGTATGTGAACGTTGGAATCTATCACACCCGATCATCACGTGGTGCTTCGAAACAACGAACTGTCGCAACGGCGCACAGTTAGGGGGAACACTTTCTTGAAATTATTATGAGGGATCATCTTATTTACTACCGTCGTTCTAAGTAAACAAGATGCAAAAACATGATAAACATCACATGCAATCAAATAATAGTGACATGATATGGCCAATATCATATAGCTCCTTTGATCTCCATCTTGGGGCTCCATGATCATCTTGTCACCGGCATGACACCATGATCTCTATCATCGTGTCTTCTTGAAGTTGTCTCGTCATCTATTACTTCTACTACTATGGCTAACGCTTTAGCAATAAAGTAAAGTAATTACATGGCGTTTATGTTGACATGCGGGTCATAAATAAATAAACACAACTCCTATGGCTCCTGCCGGTTGTCATACTCATCGACATACAAGTCGTGATTCCTATTACAAGAACATGATCAATCTCATACATCACATATATCATTCATCATTCATCACAACCTTTGGCCATATCACATCACAAAACACTTGCTGCAAAAACAAGTTAGACGTCCTCTAATTGTTGTTGCAAGTTTTTACGTGGCTGCTATAGGTTTCTAGCAAGAACGTTTCTTACCTACGCCAAAACCACAACGTGAATTGCCAATTTCTATTTACCCTTCATAAGGACCCTGTTCATCGAATCCGATCCGACTAAAGTGGGAGAGACAGACACCCGCCAGCCACCTTATGCAACTAGTGCATGTCAGTCGGTGGAACCGGTCTCACGTAAGCGTACGTGTAAGGTTGGTCCGGGCCTCTTCATCCCACGATGCCACCGAATCAAGATAAGACTAGTAACGGCAAGCAAATTGACAATATCGACGCCCACAACTACTTTGTGTTCTACTCGTGCATAGTAACTACGCATAGACCTAGCTCATGATGCCACTGTTGGGGAACGTTGCAGAAAACAAAAAAAATTCCTACGTTTCACCAAGATCAATCTATGGAGTCAACTAGCAATGAGAGGAGAGTGCATCTACATACCCTTGTAGATCGCGAGCGGAAGCGTTCAAGAGAACGGGGATGATGGAGTCGTACTCGCCATGATCCAAATCACCGATGACCAAGTGCCAAACGGATGGCACCTCCGCGTTCAACACACGTACGGAGCGGATGACGTCTCCTACTTCTTGATCCAGCAAGGGGGGAGGAGAGGTTGATGAAGATCCAGCAACACGACGGCGTGGTGGTGGATGCAGCAGTGATCGCAGCAGGGCTTCGCCGAGCTTCTGCGAGAGGGAGAGGTGTAGCAGGGGAGAGGGAGGCGCCAAGACTTCGGGTACAGCTGCCCTCCCTCCCCCCCTTTATATAGGCCCCCTGGGGGGGGCCTAGGAGATGGGATCTCCTTGGGGGGGGCGGCCAAGGGGGAGGCTTGCCCCCCAAGGCAAGTGCAGGCGCCCCCACCCTAGGGTTTCCAACCCTAGGCGCAGGGGGGCCCAAGGGGGGCGCACCAGCCCACTAGGGGCTGGTTCCCTCCCCACTTCAGCCCACGGGGCCCTCCGGGATGGGTGGCCCCACCCGGTGGACCCCCTGGACCCATCCGGTGGTCCCGGTACAATACCGGTGACCCCAAATCTTTTCCCGATGGCCGAAACTACACTTCCTATATATAATTCTTCACCTCCAAACCATTCCGGAACTCCTCGTGACGTCCAGGATCTCATCCGGGACTCCGAACAACTTTAGGATTACTGCATACTCATATCTCTACAACCCTAGCGTCACTGAACCTTAAGTGTGTAGACCCTACGGGTTCGGGAGACAAGCAGACATGACCGAGACGACTCTCCGATCAATAACCAACAGCGAGATCTGGATACCGATGTTGGCTCCCACATGCTCCTCGATGATCTCATCGGATGAACCATGATGTCGAGGACTTAAACAATCCCATATTCAATTCCCTTTGTCAATCGGTACGTTACTTGCCCGAGACTCGATCGTCGGTATCCCAATACCTTGTTCAGTCTCTTTACCGGCAAGTCACTTTACTCGTACCATAATGCATGATCCCATGATCAACCACTTGATCACATTGAGCTCATTATGATGATGCATTACCGAGTGGGCCCAGAGATACCTCTCCGTCATACGGAGTGACAAATCCCAGTCTCGATTCGTGCCAACCCAACAGACACTTTCGAAGACACCTGTAATGTACCTTTATAGTCACCCAGTTACGTTGTGACGTTTGGCACACCCAAGGCACTCCTACGGTATCCGGGAGTTGCACAATCTCATGGTCTAAGGAAATGATACTTGACATTCAGAAAAGCTACAGCAAACGAACTACACGATCTTTGTGCTATGCTTAGGTTTGGGTCTTGTCCATCACATCATTCTCCTAATGATGTGATCCCGTTATCAATGACATCCCCATGTCCATAGCCAAGAAACCATGACTATCTGTTGATCAACGAGCTAGTCATCTAGAGGCTCACTAGGGACACATTGTGGTCTATGTATTCACACATGTATTACGATTTTCGGATAATACAATTATAGCATGAATAATAGACAATTATCATGAACAAGGAAATATAATAATCATTTTATTATTGCCTTTAGGGCACATTTCCAACATTACCTCCACCGAGAGGGCCCAAATCTGGGTAAACATCGTGTCCCCCCGCCTCCTGTTACCATCCGCCTTAGATGCACAGTTTGGGACCCCCTACCCGAGATCCGTCGGTTTTGACACCGACATTGGTGCTTTCATTGAGAGTTCCACTGTGCCGTCACCATAAGGCTTGATGGCTCCTTCGATCATCGGTAACGATGCGGTCCAGGGTGAGGTTTTCCTCCCCGGACAGATCTTCGTATTTGGTGGCTTCGCACTGCGAGCCAACTCGCTTGGCCATTTGGAGCAGATCGAGAGCTATGGCCCTGGCCATCAGGTCAGGTTCAGAAACTTAAACTACACTGCCGACATCCGCAGAGACTTGATCTTTGACAGATTCAGGCCCATGTCAGGTGCGCTGCACAATCACGACGAGCATGACGTAACTCTGCGGTCGGACAGTGTTCGGGAGATCACACCTGCAACTACTCCGGCCCTCAATCCGAAGCAAATTCCACCATCCGAGGACGGGTGGATAGACCCCGCCATGGAGGCCGCACTCTCAGTGGCGATGGAGCCGGATACTGACTTCACCCCTTACGAGAGCCGTGTTGCCGAACCACTGGATTCGTCTCTGGCGACGGACTCCGAGTTGCCTGCGTCCGTGCCCATCGAATCCGATTGGGCGCCGATCATGGAGTTCACCTCCGCGGATATCTTCCAGCACTCACCTTTCGGCAACGTGCTAAATTCATTAAAGTCTCTCTCCTTGTCAGGAGATCCTAGGCCGAACTATGTCCGGCTAGAATGGGATGCGGACGACGAAGAAATTCGCTGCCCACCCATCACCCACTTAGTAGCCTCTATCGACGATTTAACTGACATGCTCGATTTCGACTCCGAAGACATCGACGGCATGGACGACGATGCAGGAGAGGAACAGGAACCAGTGCCCACATGGCGCTGGACAGCCACTTCACCACATGACATATACATGGTGGATACACCCAAAGAAAACAATGACGAAGAACGGTAGGATGAAGCGAAGAATAGCTCCCTCGAGAAGCAAGCAAAGCGTCGGCATAGGCGCCGCTCAAAATCCCATCTCGGCAAAAACACGATAACAGTGCAAGAGAAAATAACACTCCAGTCGACTCCAGAGGAAACGACAACCAAATTAACCCAGCGGCAGAGCATGATGAAACTGCAAATGGCGAACATAGTACGGATCTGATGTCCAAACACGGCGACGCTGAGGATAAACCTCATCAACCCCCCTCGGAGGAGGAAAACAGTCCGGACGAAGATGCACACATCACCCCAGAAAGGCACTTGGAACAAGAGAACCTCCATAGAAGGCTTATTGCCACAGCGAGGAGTCTGAAGAAGCAGAAGCAAAGCCTTAAGGCCGCACAAAATACACTCAACAGCAGGTGGAACAAAGTGCTCGACAATGAAGAAAAGTATGGTGGAAGTTACCACACAAAGAGCTAGCCAAAGCGCAAGCTATTACCTGAATTTGACGATGAGGCCTTAGAGACCACACAGCCAAAAAATAAAATGGCCAACCGGCCGGATCAACCACCTTGTGCCCGCGATAGAGCGGCTAACAAGGACGCACATAAGTCAACACATGATCTACGTGAGGACTTGCGCCAAAAATCCAGTATGACCAGATCCATTTATGGATCTAGGAAGCGTGCTCCGGCACAAAATCAAAACCGAATACTACAACCGTCCGAACGCCATGATACATCCAAATACAGGGGTGCCGCACACCCCCTATGTTTCACCGATGAGGTGCTGGACGACGAATTTCTAGAAGGATTCAAACCAGTGAACATAGAGGTGTACGATGAGACCACATACCCTGGGGTCTGGATTGAGGACTTTATCCTCCATATCCATATGGCTCACAGAGACGATCTCCATGTCATCAAGTACTTGCCCTCAAGCTTAAAGGACCAGCTCGGCACTGGCTGAAAAGCCTCCCCAAAAACTCGATTGGAAGTTGGGAGGAGCTCGAGGATGCTTTTCGGGCTAATTTCAAGGGACCTATGTCCGACCTCCGGATGCAGACGATTTAAGTCATATAATTCAACAACCCAAAGAGTCATCCCGAAAGCTTTGGAACATGTTTCTCACTAAGAAGAACCAAATCGTCGACTGCCCGAACGCCGAAGCCTTAGCAGCTTTTAAGCACAGTGTCCGAGACGAATGGCTCGCCAGACACCTCGGCCAAGAAAAACCGAGAACAATGGAAGCCCTGACAAGCATCATGCCCCGCTTTTGCGCGGGCGAAGATAGCTGGTTAGCCCGCAGTAGCACCAGCGACCCAAGCACATCCGAAGTCACGGATGGCAATGGAAAACCATGACGCAGTAAAAGCAAGCATCGAAATAAAGAAGATAGCCCAGATAATATGGCGGTAAATGCTAGATTCAGGGGCTCTAGACCAGGTCAACGGAAAAATCCTTTCAAAGGCAGCAGAGATGGACCGTCCAGCCTAAACAAGATTCTAGACAAACTATGTCAGATTCATGGCACCCCCAATAAACCTGAAATCACACCCACAGAGAATGTTGGGTCTTCAAGCAGGCCGGTAAGCTAAACGCCGAACATAAGGGGAGGGAGACACCAAGCGAAGACGAGGATGAACCTCGCCAGCAAATCACTGGAGGACAGAAAAAATTCCCACCAGAGGTTAAAACAGTAAACATGATCCACGTGACAAAGAGGAGAAGCAAACATGCACTCCGAGACATACACGCCGTAGAGCCCGTCACCCCTAAGTTCAACCCCTAGTTGGCCTGCCCGATCACTTTTGATCGCAGGGATCACCCGACGCATCCGACATGAAGGATTGGCTGCCTTGGTGTTAGACCCAATAATAAACGAATACCATCTCACACGAGTCCTTATGGACGGCGGCAGTGATCTAAATCCGATATATCAGGACACAGTACGCAAAATGGGGATAGACTCGACAAAAATCAGCCACAGTAATACTACCTTCAAGGGAGTAATACCAGGCCCAGAGGCCCGCTCCACGGGCTCTCTAATACTAGAGGTTGTGTTCGGTTCATCCGACAACTACAGAAGTGAGAAGTTAGACTTCGACATTGCTCCATTTCGAAGCGGCTATCAAGCACTACTCGGAAGAACAGCTTTCGCTCATTTTAATGCGGTGCCACATTACGCTTCTCTTAAGCTTAAGATGCCTGGTCCATGTGGCACCATCACAGTTAGTGGAAATATTGAGTGTTCTCTACGCGTGGAAGAACGTGTGGCGGCTTTAACAGCCGAGCACTAGATAGCCTCACCAACCAGAATAAATGACAGGTCGTCAAGACCGCGGACACGGTTAGACGAGTCCGGCGCATCACTAGATATACCTGAGATTGGTTTGATGGTTAAACCCTCATAGACGGTACCAGGTGTTGGAAATATGCCCTAGAGGCAATAATAAATTGATTATTATTATATTTCCTTGTCCATGATAATCGTTTATTATCCATGCTAGAATTGTATTGATAGGAAACTCAGATACATGTGTGGATACATAGACAACACCATGTCCCTAGTAAGCCTCTAGTTGACTAGCTCGTTAATCAATAGATGGTTACGGTTTCCTGACCATGGACATTGGATGTCGTTGATAACGGGATCACATCATTAGGAGAATGATGTGATGGACAAGACCCAATCCTAAGCCTAGCACAAGATCATGTAGTTCGTATGCTAAAGCTTTTCTAATGTCAAGTATCATTTCCTTAGACCATGAGATTGTGCAACTCCCGGATACCGTAGGAGTGCTTTGGGTGTGCCAAACGTCACAACGTAACTGGGTGGCTATAAAGGTACACTACGGGTATCTCTGAAAGTGTCTGTTGGGTTGGCACGAATCGAGATTGGGATTTTGTCACTCCGTGTAAACGGAGAGGTATCTCTGGGCCCACTCGGTAGGACATCATCATAATGTGCACAATGTGACCAAGGGGTTGATCACGGGATGATGTGTTACGGAACGAGTAAAGAGACTTGCCGGTAACGAGATTGAACAAGGTATCGGTATACCGACGATCGAATCTCGGGCAAGTACCATACCGCTAGACAAAGGGAATTGTATACGGGATTGATTGAGTCCTTGACATCGTGGTTCATCCGATGAGATCATCGTGGAACATGTGGGAGCCAACATGGGTATCCAGATCCCGCTGTTGGTTATTGACCGGAGAACATCTCGGTCATGACTACATGTCTCCCGAACCCGTAGGGTCTACACACTTAAGGTTCGATGACGCTAGGGTTATAAAGGAAGTTTGTATGTGGTTACCGAATGTTGTTCGGAGTCCCGGATGAGATCCCGGACGTCACGAGGAGTTCCGGAATGGTCCGGAGGTAAAGATTTATATATAGGAAGTCCTGTTTCGGCCATCGGGACAAGTTTCGGGGTCATCGGTATTGTACCGGGACCACCGGAAGGGTCCCGGGGGCCCACCGGGTGGGGCCACCTGCCCCGGGGGGCCACATGGGCTGTAGGGGGTGCGCCTTGGCCTACATGGGCCAAGGGCACCAGCCCCTAGAGGCCCATGCGCCAAGATATAGGAAAAAGGGGAGAGTCCTAAAGGGGGAAGGCACCTCCGAGGTGCCTTGGGGAGGATGGACTCCTCCCCCCCTCTTAGCCGCACCCCTTCCTTGGAGGAAGGGGCAAGGCTGCGCCTCCCCCCTCTCCCCTGCCCCTATATATAGTGGAGGGGAGGGAGGGCATCCATACCTGAGCCCTTGGCGCCTCCCTCCCTCCCGTGACACCTCCTCCTCTCCCGTAGGTGCTTGGCGAAGCCCTGCAGGATTGCCACGCTCCTCCATCACCACCACGCCGTTGTGCTGCTGCTGGATGGAGTCTTCCTCAACCTCTCCCTCTCTCCTTGCTGGATCAAGGCGTGGGAGACATCGTCGAGCTGTACGTGTGTTGAACGCGGAGGTGCCGTCCGTTCGGCACTAGGATCATCGGTGATCTGAATCACGACGAGTACGACTCCATCAACCCCGTTCACTTGAACGCTTCCGCTTAGCGATCTACAAGGGTATGTAGATGCACTCTCCTTCCCCTCGTTGCTAGTCTCTCCATAGATAGATCTTGGTGACACGTAGGAAAATTTTGAATTTCTGCTACGTTCCCCAACAGTGGCATCATGAGCTAGGTCTATTGCGTAGATTCTTTGCACGAGTAGAACACAAAGTAGTTGTGGGCGTCGATATTGTTCAATATGCTTGCCGTTACTAGTCTTATCTTGATTCGGCGGCATCGTGGGATGAAGCGGCCCGGACCAACCTTACACGTACGCTTACGTGAGACCGGTTCCACCGACAAACATGCACTAGTTGCATAAGGTGGCTGGCGGGTGTCTGTCTCTCCCACTTTAGTCGGATCGGATTCGATGAAAAGGGTCCTTATGAAGGGTAAATAGCAATTGGCATATCACGTTGTGGTTCATGCGTAGGTAAGAAACGTTCTTGCTAGAAACCCATAGCAGCCACGTAAAACATGCAAACAACAATTAGAGGACGTCTAACTTGTTTTTGCAGGGTATGCTATGTGATGTGATATGGCCAAAAAGGATGTGATGAATGATATATGTGATGTATGAGATTGATCATGTTCTTGTAATAGGAATCACGACTTGCATGTCGATGAGTATGACAACCGGCAGGAGCCATAGGAGTTGTCTTTATTTATTTGTGACCTGCGTGTCAACTTAAACGTCATGTAATTACTTTACTTTATTGCTAACCGTTAGCCATAGTAGTAGAAGTAATAGTTGGCGAGGCAACTTCATGAAGACACGATGATGGAGATCATGATGATGGAGATCATGGTGTCATGCCGGTGACGATGATGATCATGGAGCCCCGAAGATGGAGATCAAAAGGAGCAAAGTGATGATGGCCATATCATGTCACTATTTGATTGCATGTGATGTTTATCATGTTTATACATCTTATTTGCTTAGAACGACGGTAGTAAATAAGATGATCCCTTACAACAATTTCAAGAAGTGTTCTCCCCTAACTGTGCACCGTTGCGACAGTTCGTGTTTCGAAGCACCACGTGATGATCGGGTGTTAGATTCTAACGTTCACATACAACGGGTGTAAGACAGATTTACACACGCGAAACACTTAGGGTTAACTTGACGAGCCTAGCATGTACAGACATGGCCTCGGAACACGGAGACCGAAAGGTCGAACATGAGTCGTATAGAAGATACGATCAACATGAAGATGTTCACCGATGATGACTAGTCCGTCTCACGTGATGATCGGACACGGCCTAGTTTGACTCGGATCATGTAATCACTTAGATGACTAGAGGGATGTCTATCTGAGTGGGAGTTCATAAGATGAACTTAATTATCCTGAACATAGTCAAAAGGTTTTTGCAAATTATGTCGTAGCTCACGCTATAGTTCTACTGTTTAGATATGTTCCTAGAGAAAAATTAGTTGAAAGTTGATAGTAGCAATTATGCGGACTAGGTCCGTAAACTGAGGATTGTCCTCATTGCTTCATAGAAGGCTTATGTCCTTAATGCACCGCTCAGTGTGCTGAACCTCGAACGTTGTCTGTGGTTGTTGCGAACATCTGACATACACGTTTTGATAACTACGTGATAGTTCAGTTAAACGGTTTAGAGTTGAGGCACCAAAGACGTTTTTGAAACATCGCGAAACATATGAGATGTTTTGAGGGCTGAAATTGGGATTTCAGGCTCGTGCCCATGTCAAGAGGTATAAGACCTCCGATGACTTTCTTAACCTGCAAACTAAGGAGAAAAGCTCAATTGTTGAGCTTGTGCTCAGATTGTCTGAGTACAACAATCATTTGAATCGAGTGGGAGTTGATCTTCCAGATAAGACAGTGATGGTTCTCCAAAGTCATTGCCACCAAGCTGTTAGAGCTTCGTGATGAACTATAACATATCAGGGATAGATATGATGATCCTTGAGGTATTCGCGATGTTTGACACCGCGAAAGTAGAAATCAAGAAGGAGCATCAATTGTTGATGGTTGGTGAAACCACTAGTTTCAAGAAGGGCAAGGGCAAGAAGGGATACTTCATGAAACGGCAAATCAGCTGCTGCTCTAGTGAAGAAACCCAAGGTAAAACCCAAACCCGAGACTAAGTGCTTCTGTAATAAGGGGAACAACCACTAGAGCAGAATTACCCTAGATACTTGGTAGATAAGAAGGCTGGCAAGGTCGATAGAAGTATATTGGATATACATTGTGTTAATGTGTACTTTGCTAGTACTCCTAGTAGCACCAGGGTATTAGATACCGGTTCGGTTGCTAAGTGTTAGTAACTCGAAACAAAAGGCTACGGAATAAACGGAGACTAGCTAAAGGTGAGCTGACGATATGTGTTGGAAGTTTTTCCAAGCTTGATATGATCAAGCATCGCACGCTCCCTCTACCAAAGAGATTGGTGTTAAACCTAAATAATTGTTATTTGGTGTTTGCGTTGAGCATAGACATGATTGGATTACGTCTATCGCAATACGGTTATTCATTTAAGGAGAATAATGGTTACTCTGTTTATTTGAATAATACCTTCAATGGTCTTACACCTAAAATGAATGGTTTATTAAATCTCGATCGTAGTGATACACATGTTCATGCCAAAAGATAGTAATGATAGTACCACCTACTTGTGGCACTGCCACGTAAGTCATATCGGTATAAAACGCATGAAGAAGCTCCATATTGATGGATCTTTGGGCTCACTCGTTTTTGAAAAGTTTGAGACATGCGAACCATGTCTATTGGTGTATATGCATGAAGAAACTCCATGCAAATGGACCGTTTTGACTCACTTGATTTTGAATCACTTGGGACATGCAAATCATACCACATGGGCAAGATGACTGAAAAGCCTCGTTTTCAGTAAGATGGAACAAGATAGCAACTTGTTGGAAGTAACACATTTTGATGTGTGCAGTCCAATGAGTGCTGAGGCATGCAGTGAATATCGTTATGTTCTTACTTCACAGATGATTCGAGTAGATGTTGAGTATATTTACTTGATGAATCACGAGTCTGAATTATTGAAAGGTTCAAGTAATTTCAGTGTGAAGTTGAAAGATCGTCGTGACAAGAGGATAAAAGATCTATGATATGATCATAGAGATGAATATCTGAATTACGAGTTTGGCACAGAATTAAGACATTGTGGAAATTGTTTCACAACTGATACAGCCTGGAACACCATAGTGTGATGGTGTGTCCAAACGTCATAGTTGCACCCTATTGGATATGGTGCATACCATGATGTCTCTTATCGAGTTACCACTATCGTTCATGGGTTAGGCATTAGAGACAACCACATTCACTTTAAATAGGGCACCACGTAATTCCGATGAGATGACACCGTATGAATTATGGTTTAGAGAAACCTAAGTTGTCGTTTCTTAAAGTTTGGGGCTGCGACGCTTATGTGAAAAAGTTTCAGGTTGATAAGCTCGAACCCAAAGCGGATAAAATGCATCTTCATAGGACACCCAAAACAGTTGGGTATACCTCCTAATTCAGATCCGAAAGCAATAGGGATTGTTTCTAGAATCGGGTCCTTTTTCGAGGAAAGGTTTCTCTCGAAAAGTTGAGTGGGAGGATGGTGGAGACTTGATGAGGTTATTGAACCGTCACTTCAACAAGTGTGTAGCAGGGCACAGGAAGTTGTTCCTGTGGCACGTACACCAACTGAAGTGGAAGCTTATGATAGTGATCATGAAACTTCGGATCGAGTCACTACCAAACCTCGTGGGATGACAAGGATGCGTACTACTTCAGAGTGGTACGTAATCCTGTCTTGGAAGTCATGTTGCTAGACAACAATGAACCTACGAGCTATGGAGAAGCGATGGTGGGCCCGGATTCCGATAAATGGCTCAAGGCCATAAAACCCGAGAGAGGATCCATGTATGAAAACAAAGTGTAGACTTTGGAAGAACTACTTGATGGTCGTAAGGCTGTTAGGTACATATGGATTTTGAAAGGAAGACAGACAATGATGGTAAGTGTCACCATTGAGAAAGCTCGACTTGTCGTTAAGATGTTTTTCGACAAGTTCAAGGAGTTGACTACGATGAGACTTTCTCACTCGTAGCGATGCTAAGAGTCTGTTGGAATTATATTAGCAATTACTGCATTATTTATGAAATCTTGCAGATAGGATGTCAAAACATTGTTTCCTCGACGATTCTTGAGGAAAGGTTGTATGTGATACAACCGGAAGGTTTTGTCTATCCTGAAATATGCTAATAAGTATGCAAAGCTCCAGCAATCCTTCTGAGGACTGGAGTGAGCATCTCGGAGTTGGAATGTATGCTTTGATGATGATCAAAGATTTTGGGTGTATACAAAGTTTATGAGAAACTTGTATTTCCAAAGAAGTGAGTGGGAGCACTATAGAATTTCTGATGAGTATATGTTGTTGACATATTAATGATCAGAAATGACGTAGAATTTCTGGAAAGCATATAGGGTTATTTGGAAAGTGTTTTCAATGGAAAACCTGGATTAAGCTACTTGAACATTGAGCATCAAGATCTATAAGGATAGATCAAAACGCTTAATAGTACTTTCAAATGAGCACATGCCTTGACGTGATCTTGAAGGTGTTCAAGATGGATCAGTCAAAGAAGGAGTTCTTGCCTGAGTTGTAAGGTATGAAGTTAAGACTTAAAGCTCGACCATGGCAGAATAGAGAGAAAGGAACGAAGGTCGTCCCCTATGCTTAAGACATAGGCTCTACAGTATGCTATGCTGTGTACCGCACCTGAAGTGTGCTTTACCATGAGTCAGTCAAGGGGTACAAGAGTGATCCAAGAATGGATCACAGGACAGCGGTCAAAGTTATCCTTAGTAACTAGTGGACTAAGGAATTTTCTCAATTATGGAGGTGGTAAAAGAGTTCGTCGTAAAGGGTTACGTCGATGCAAGCTTAACACCTATCCGGATAGCTCTGAGTAGAGATACCGGATACGTATAATGGAGCAACAATTTAGAATAGCTCCAAGTAGAACAGTTATTTGGAATAGCTCCAAATAGAACGTGGTAGCTGCATCTAGGAGATGACATAGAGATTTGTAAAGCACACACGGATCTGAAAGGTTCAGACCCGTTGACTATAACCTCTCTCACAAGCATAACATGATCAAACCCAGAACTCATCGAGTGTTAATCACATGGTAAATGTGAACTAGATTATTGACTCTAGTAAACTCTTTGGGTGTTAGTCACATGGGGATGTGACCTTGAGTGTTAATCACATATCGATGTGAACTAGATTATTGACTCTAGTGCAAGTGGGAGACTGTTGGAAATATGCCCTAGAGGCAATAATAAATTGATTATTATTATATTTCCTTATTCATGATAATCGTTTATTATCCATGCTAGAATTGTATTGATAGGAAACTCAGATACATGTGTAGATACATAGACAACACCATGTCCCTAGTAAGCCTCTAGTTGACTAGCTCGTTAATCAATAGATGGTTACGGTTTCCTGACCATGGACATTGGATGTCGTTTATAACGGGATCACATCATTAGGAGAATGATGTGATGGACAAGACCCAATACTAAGCCTAGCACAAGATCATGTAGTTCGTATGCTAAAGCTTTTCTAATGTCAAGTATCATTTCCTTAGACCATGAGATTGTGCAACTCCCGGATACCGTAGGAGTGCTTTGGGTGTGCCAAACGTCACAACGTAACTGGGTGGCTATAAAGGTACACTACGGGTATCTCTGAAAGTGTCTGTTGGGTTGGCACGAATCGAGATTGGGATTTTGTCACTCCGTGTAAACGGAGAGGTATCTCTGGGCCCACTCGGTAGGACATCATCATAATGTGCACAATGTGACCAAGGGGTTGATCACGGGATGATGTGTTACGGAACGAGTAAAGAGACTTGCCGGTAACGAGATTGAACAAGGTATCGGTATACCGACGACCGAATCTCGGGCAAGTACCATACCGCTAGACAAAGGGAATTGTATACGGGATTGATTGAGTCCTTGACATCGTGGTTCATCCGATGAGATCATCGTGGAACATGTGGGAGCCAACATGGGTATCCAGATCCCGCTGTTGGTTATTGACCGGAGAACATCTCGGTCATGACTACATGTCTCCCGAACCCGTAGGGTCTACACACTTAAGGTTCGATGACGCTAGGGTTATAAAGGAAGTTTGTATGTGGTTACCGAATGTTGTTCGGAGTCCCGGATGAGATCCCGGACGTCACGAGGAGTTCCGGAATGGTCCGGAGGTAAAGATTTATATATATAGGAAGTCCTGTTTCGGCCATCGGGACAAGTTTCGGGGTCATCGGCATTGTACCGGGACCACCGGAAGGGTCCCGGGGGCCCACCGGGTGGGGCCACCTGCCCCGGGGGCCACATGGGCTGTAGGGGGTGCGCCTTGGCCTACATGGGCCAAGGGCACCAGCCCCTAGATGGGCCATGGACTCCTCCCCCCCTCTTAGCCGCACCCCTTCCTTGGAGGAAGGGGCAAGGCTGCGCCTCCCCCCTCCCCTGCCCCTATATATAGTGGAGGGGAGGGAGGGCATTCATACCTGAGCCCTTGGCGCCTCCCTCCCTCCCGTGACACATCCTCCTCTCCCGTAGGTGCTTGGCGAAGCCCTGCAAGATTGCCACGCTCCTCCATCACCACCACGCCGTTGTGCTGCTGCTGGATGGAGTCTTCCTCAACCTCTCCCTCTCTCCTTGCTGGATCAAGGCGTGGGAGACATCGGCGAGCTGTACGTGTGTTGAACGCGGAGGTGCCGTCCGTTCGGCACTAGGATCATCAGTGATCTGAATCACGACGAGTACGACTCCATCAACCCCGTTCACTTGAACGCTTCCGCTTAGCGATCTACAAGGGTATGTAGATGCACTCTCCTTCCCCTCGTTGCTAGTCTCTCCATAGATAGATCTTGGTGACACGTAGGAAAATTTTGAATTTCTGCTACGTTCCCCAACACCAGGGGCTTCCCACGTGTAATCAGGGCTAGTTCGGCTCAACTTGACTTATCTTGAATTTTAATGGTTTATCGAGAATAACCAATTTTTTTGGCACGACAAATTTCACCTAAGCTCTTATCTTTTGTAGATAACAATCGTGCTGCACCCGTCCAGGACACGGCACAACGGAGACACAGGCGCAGACGTGCAGCAGGGACCCGCTCAAAGGTTTCTTTTCAGATTAAGACCCTGTGTAACCTTTTTTACTGTCTCTTGTTGTTCGCATCCTCCGGATACTCAATACAACCGAGAAGGATGCTAGCGTATTGGCATTTCGCCACGTCAGAATATTGCACGTACCTGGACACTAGGGGTTTATTATTAAGGGCATTGTTCAGCCCAGAATATGTTATAAAGACCGAATACCTTAGGGAGTGTTCGGCGTCGCGAGTTTGGCCTTATATGCATTAGCTCCGAATCATGTCTTTGGTCAAATGTTGGGTTTGCCCGGCTCCCGTGTTTTGCTACCTTACGCTCCGCTCTATCAGCTAAGGCGGCACCGGGAGAACTACTGCGATTGTGCCCTGGTTCATCCGGATGAGCACCTCAGTAGAGAAAGCCGAAAACTGACTATCATGATAAAACGCGAGACTGGTCAACCACTCGATGACTTAGCGGAATCTTCGGGATTCCTCTGCATTAACGAAGGGCCATTTCCCGGTCATGTACGTACGTGCACCGTATCCGGACAAGCGCGGAGTACCAGGGGCTATATAGTAGTCCCACCGTCAAACTCCTATGGCTAAGTGAAAGTGTTAATGCAATATAGTCGGATTGCCTCGTTCGCTGTGCTACCACCTCCTTAATGGACGAAGACATTGGATCAAGTGTGAATACACGTTTTTTGCGAACACCCCCGCATTATATGCGTGGGGGCTGAAGCCGACGACTACAAACTTTCAGGTTATATACATATATACATAAACGGCCGCACAGGAGGCATCATAATACTTTCAGGCATAAGTATAAACACAGCCTTTATAATTCAATAAAACATTATTTTTACAGTGGGAATACATGTCACTAGAACATAATATTCTTCGAGCACTGAGCCTCTATTGAACGAGCGCCTTCAAGGATTTCTTCAAAGTAGTGCTCGGCAGATACTCGGCCTACGGCTGAACTCTGGGTTGCAATAGCGGTGGCCTCCATCTCTGCCCAGCATGTCTTGACACGGGAAAGTGACATACGCGCACCCTCTATGCACGTCGACCTCTTCATAGCGTCAATGTGCAGCACAACACCAAGGAACGGTTGCACTAAACTAAAATAACCATTCGGCCTTGGCCCTTCCGGCCACAGATGATCCACAACAGACCTCATGGCAAGCCCGGACAACCTATGGAGCTTGGCCCACTCGGCCATTCGCTCATTCAACAGCAGCGGACGCACTGGAACATGGAACTGTGACCAGAATAGCCTTTCCACTTCATGATCTTTTTGATCCTTGAAGTACTCGACCGCATCAGTAGCACTGGCTACCAAATCCACGTATGCATCTCCAGAACTCCATAGTTGATCAAGAGGGACATACTTAGGATCTCCGAACTTCGTCCGCAACAAAAAGGGCTTCCCAGCCACGATATCTCCAGCTTGACGCAGCTCCTCCTTCACCGCTCTGATTTTAGAGCGGGCTTCCTTGGCTGCTACCATGGCCTTCTCCAGGTCCACCGCCTTCTCCCGGCTTTCTTTTTCAAGAAGCTGGTAACGGTCGATGGCATCTTTCAACTCAACGGCCATCTTGGCTATTTTTCCTCGCTTTGGCAATGCGTAGCCTGTTCGGCCCTCAGCTCTTCGACCGCCTTTAGAGCGTCCGCATCACTATTCCTGACTTGTTCCTTGGCTCGGGCAAGTTCCGCCCGAAGGGTCTCCACGGTGGCAGCTCCATCTGCAGTCACAACATATTAAAGATACTAGCATCATGCCATGTGCCTCGTCGAGCCACTTGTTGACAAGCACGATGTCGGCATCTGCCGCATCAAGTTGTCACTTCAGCTTGGCAAACTCACCAGTCTGACTACCCACCAGACCTTCAGCCACTTGCACATGAAGGCGGTCTAATTATTACCTGGGACTATGATCCTCTATTTGTCACCGTTCTCGACGGCAATCAGAGTCTCAGGGGCTACTATCTGCATAGGGGACACCTAACGTGTGCGGTACTGTCAAAAACATACACTATTTCACGTACCTTAAAGCCTTTTAGCAGACTCATAAAATCTTCATGCAACCCGCTTTCGGCAGATGAAATCCTCTCGATCACCGTACCCATTAGTGTACGATGTGCTTCTGAGATGGCCGCTTGCTCCAGAAGATCCTTCAATGCGTCCGATCGCATATTGGACAGTTCCAGACTCTTTTTGTTGCTCTCTTTAGGAGCCGAATACTGAGGACTTCGGGTGGCCGAAGGATTACCCTCTGGCCTTGGCGGATCAGGAGAAACCCTTCGCGGCGACACTTCAGGGTCGCCCGCCTCATGAGGCGGGGTGGCATGGGAGGTGTTTCGCTCTCCATCATCTCCGGAAGAAGATCCCCCGAAGACGAACTCTGTCGAGAAAGACTACGATCCGAACTACAAGATATATGCTTCAGTTATTGTCTTCAGAAGTAATGTAGGATATTTTTACTATTAAGTACTTTTTGTTTACTTACAGCTCGGTAGAGGGCTGATCCCCTTGCGGGCGCTGTGCGGCAAGAGTACCCTCCGAGGCAGGACCCTCTGGCGAAGATTTCTTCCCCCGTTTGGAAACCTTTGTTTCCGGGTCTTTAGAGGTGGTCCTCTTCCTTCCTTGGGGAGAGGGAATTTCAGGTTCTTCTCCCTGGTTATCCTCCTTCGCGGAGGTGCTAATTCCCCCGGTTTGGATGAATAATGAGTGAGGCATGTTTTCAGCCTCTTTATTCCCCCCCCCCCCTTTATCTTCCCCTGAGGGCGCCTGATAAGGCGCCGGCTTGAGCATTCTGGCTAGTACTGGATCGGCCGAGCCTTCGGGAAGGGGGGCCGAACACATGATCATATTCACCTTTGTTACCCAGTCCTGGTCAAAGAGCGACTTTTCAGAATGATGTTATGATAAATAAAAAGACAGCATGTTTGGCCACGAGATTACTTACTTGGGTATCTAGGAGATTACAGCTCAGACCCGCATTCTCGGTGGTGTCCGGACACTTTATTTGTGGTCCGAAGAACAATTTGTACATCTCTTCAAGCGTCATGCCGAGGAAGTGCTGAATAGTTCACGGTCCTTCCGGGTTGAATTCCCACATACGGAGGGGTCGACGTTTGCAAGGCGGGACTCGACGAACTAGCATGACTTGCATTACCGTGACCAGGCTGACATCTCTCGCAAGGAGATCTCGGATGCAACTCTGCAATATTGGCACATCATTTACTGCCCCCCCAGTCCAGCCCCTTGTTGATCCATGACGTTAGTTGTGGTGGGGGCCCGGGCGAAAGGCAGGGGTGGCCACCCACTTGGTACTCCGGGGAGCTGTGATATAAAACCACCCCCATTGCCATAAACTGGACACCTCTGGGAAGGAACCCTCTGGCCATGGAACATCAGCGCTTTTGCTTATTACGGCACCTCCGCACTCTGCGTGTTGCCCCTCAATCATCTTCGGCTTCACATTGAAAGTCTTGAGCCACAGGCCGAAGTGTGGGGTAATGCGGAGGAAGGCCTCACATACGACGATGAACAACGAGATGTGAAGGAGGGAATCGGGGGCCAGGTCATGGAAATCCAGCCCATAATAGAACATGACCCCCCTAACAATGGGATCCAGAGCGAGGCCTAGCCCTCGGAGGAAGTGAGAGATGAATACAACGCTCTTGCCGGGTTCGGGAGTGGGAATGACCTGCCCTCGAGCAGGCAGCCTGTGCGAGATTTCGAAGGTCAAATATCTGGCCTCTCTTAGCTTCTTGATGTCTTCCTCTGTGACAGAGGAAGGCATCCACCGACCTTGAAGGTTGGATCCGGACATGGTTGAAGGTCTGAAGCGCCTGACCTGAGCCTTGGGTGTTGGAACTCGAGGTGGGGGAAGGATTCGATTGAGTACGAGAGGGGGGAAAAGGACAGGCCTTGGCCTCTTTATAAAGAGGGTGGATATCAAGCGTCCTCCTCATGGCCGTTTGGGACTTGCCTAAAATCGAGGAGTCATACCAACGGGCACGATTGGGTTACCCACGTCCGTATTGATGAGAATCCCGTAATAAGGGAGACACGATCTCTGCTTCGACAAGACGTGTCAAGAAAACCGCCTCACGATATGTGCAGTGTTGGTTGAGAAAAATGGTTCAAATAATGACCGGGCCATGGCATGATGTCATGTTGCTAAACGTGTCAGCAGATTAGATTTGTGGAGATATTATTCTCTCTACGGTGGTATGTGGAACTTGTTTTGCAGAGCCGGACACTATCCTTGTGTTCAAAATCTTCTATGGAGTATTCGGAGGAAGAACCCACCTTGCAATGCCAAAGACAAATCTGCGCGTCGGACTCATCGTCATTGAAGCCTGGTTCAGGGGCTACTGAGGGAGTCCTGGATTAGGGGGTCTCCGGACAGCCGGACTATATCCTTTGGCCGAACTGTTGGACTATGAAGATACAAGATTGAAGACTTCGTCCCGTGTCCGGATGGGACTTTCCTTGGCATGGAAGGCAAGCTTGGCAATACGGATATGTAGATCTCCTTCCTTGTAACCGACTCTGTGTAACCCTAGCCCCCTTCGATGTCTATATAAACCGGAGGGTTTAGTCCTAGGACAACGTACAATCATACCATAGGCTAGCTTCTAGGGTTTAGCCTCTACGATCTCGTGGTAGATCAAATCTTGTAATACTCATATCATCAAGATCAATCAAGCAGGAAGTAGGGTATTACCTCCATCGAGAGGGACCGAACCTGGGTAAACATCGTGTCCCCCGCCTCTTGTTACCATCCGCCTTAGACGCACAGTTTGGGACCCCCTACCCGAGATCCGCCGGTTTTGACAACGACGGTCGAGATTGATCGACCGCGGCACCAGAGCTACTTTTCACTTTTTTAGGGTAGAGCTACTTTTCGCCTAAGGGCATGGACAATGCATAGCCTCAGGGTGATGCCTCACATACCATGTAGGATCGGATAACAGAAAAAGTAGGTTCAGATGGGGAAGCGGGATCCTCTTTAGGAGGCGGGTGCTTAGAGAGAAAAAGTGTGGTCCGGTGCATAAAGTTGGAAAAGTTGGAGTGGAGAAAAGGGTTGCATGTGTAGTGAGAGTCACTTTCTATTCTGTGATGAGGCTCACTAGTAGTAGCTTGCATTGGGGAGAAAAAATCAACACATATGCCTCAAATTACTTTTTTTCATGAGGCATCTATATCCATATGCCACCATTGTACATGCCCTAAGGGCATGGCCAATGGTAATGCCCCAAGGGTGCTACTACATAGTCCAGCTAGGCTCGGATGTCAGCGTGGAGCAAAAGTGAATGCCTCATAGTGAAGAGAGGTGATTCTTCTGCAGGAGGCGGGCTCCCGAGGAGAGAGGTTATGGTCCAACAACCAAAATTGAGGAGATTGAGCCCTGTGTTGACAATGGTGAGCACGCCCTCCTCTGTATGTTGCCTTTTGCCAAGGAATGGATATGAAATAATTTGAAAAAAGAGAGAGGGAGAGGAGGGGTTCCTAAAGTTTGTGGTCTCGACTCACTGCGTTGGGAGAAGAAAAATTGAACCGAGTGCTTCATGCTTTTTGTCTAGGTGGATGCATAGGTATCACCTACCTCCTGCCTTCATAGTTCATGCCCTAATAATAGCCTAGCCTTTGGCATGGGGGCTCGTGGGTCGGCCTTTTAAAACCGTTCTTTGTTTTATTGTTCTTTTTCCTATACTGTTCTTATATATTTTTGTTTTCAGTGTTGGTTTTCAACCGTTTTCTGTGTCGTTTTTCAATGGTTTTAATTTGGGTTTTGGTTTTTTCTGTATCTAGCTTTTCTTATTTTCTTAACACCTTTTTCTTGTTTTAAAAATGTCAAACTTTTACATACACATCATACATTTTATAAATCACAAACACTTTCTATAGATGTTTGACATGGTTTCAACATATGTTTTGATGTCCACTTTTTTATATACGAAACATCTTTAATGCATGTCTAAGTTTTTTCTAGTACATGATTTTTTTCCAAATATATGTTTTTTAACTTTTTCAGATATGCCCTAAACATTTTTCAAATACGCATTGAACATTTCTTTGAATGATACAAGACATTTTTTAGCAACAACAGGAACATTTATTACACTATAAAAAATTAAATGCACAAACACATTTTAAAAATGTGTCCACATTTTTAAGATGGCACATGCATTTTTTGAATGGTACTAACCTTTTATAACCGCATTAACTTTTTTACATAAAACAAAGTTTATTTCTAAATGTCATGTGCATTTTTTTAAACACGAGAACATTTTTTAAACATCACGAATAATGTTTTTGAATGTTATCAATATTTTCTAAAAGTTGCATGACCATTTTTTAACACTGCGTTATATTTTTTAGCCTGGCGAACATTTTTTAAATTCATATAAAAAATCCACTTTAGAAATATAGATAAAAGTAATAAAGAAAAAGTATATAAGAACATTTGCTAGAGACTCAGCACTCCCCATGTGATGGGTCGACCCATTTAGAGGGAGGGGGAGGGGAGGCTGAAGCAAGCAAACCATGCACACAAATACAACCTGCTTGCTCCCTCCGTTCGGATTTATTAGGCCTCTCACATCTTAAGCCAAAATTTGATCATACATGCACGTAATAAAATATGAGTTATATGTAGCCAAAAAATATCATCAAAAACTTCTTTTGGAAATGAATCCAACAATATATTTGTTCATGACATGCCACTTCATTTTTTTAAATCAGATCTACGATCAAAATTTGACCTAAAATATAAGGGGGCCTAATAAACAAAGGAGTACCTTTTTTCATTTATCTGCTAAGGAATTCACCTCCTTTCTTTGGAGGGGTGCTAAGGAATCCACCTTGATGAAAGGAAAAGGCTCATTAAATATCTAAGTTTAAAGGGTTTAAGTTCACCATCCACATCATGATTTCGTACCCCCAAGGTTAAAAGTAAATGCACTTCCTCTTTGAAATGCTATCTTATCATTTATTACCTATGTTCGGAAGTAAGTAGTGTGGTTTTATTCTTTTCAAGCAACTAAGTGGCTGAAATCTATACAACACAAATAGAAACTTCTGAGCCACCACTCCGGTTTCAAACGGCATGGAGGTCGTGCACCATGAAACTTCAAGGCAACACAACACATTGCAATGTGATGAAGGGTTGGTCTCTAAGAGGAAAGCAACAAGTACATCTTCGCCAACCGCTCCGGGCCAGGCTAAAACTTGGGTTTCTACCTAGAGATCACAAGAACAAAATGCCCCACCCAAGGGGAGGGGGGGCGAAGGGCCTCCACAACGACACCTCTAAGGGCACCATTGTCGTCGGCATCAATCGAGGTTGGTGCCGCTTAAGCTCACCAACCCCATCTTTCCTCGCAGCCTGCATAATCGACCACCATCATTAGTTGTCCGGCTTGCAACGCTCGAGCCTTAATAGACAACCACCATACGACATATGTGATACAACGCTTCACTTCATGAAAGATTTTATGCCCTCCCCCCTCTCCCCTCCCTCCCTCTCTTTCTCTCTCTCCAACCTCTCCTCACCACTCTGCTCTCTATATGTAGCCTTGCTCCTCTCTGTCCGCCTTCCATTCCTCTGCATTTGCAGTCTTTCTTCAAGACCTAGTCCAACTATCGGTTGCATCGTGAGTCATTGGGTCTTCTGCCTGAGCTGGGCAACCACATAACAGCCTTTCACGTCGAGAATATCACCATAGCTAGCAAGCAACAAACACCAGCGCCACCCTGCGTGGCTTCCCTGATGATCACCGAAAGTAGCTACCTTCGCAAGACAACTTCCAAGTAGACCATCATCGTCAGCATTGACTGATTTAAAGTGTTAGCCTTTGATTTGAAGCTCACCAAGCCCATTTTCATCACAACCTGCCCAACCGACCACCATATGTAGCCTTCCATCCTTACAATGGTGTGGGCAGCGATGATAACGAGCGACAGGTGGTCCGGATAGGTGTTCTTCGCCCTCGGATAAGGTGTTTCACTGTTACCGGCGTGTGTGACCGACTGTTTGGGTGTTCTTAGTGTGCTAACACTTTGGTGTGCGGTGAGGGTATCCTCGCCGGTTGTTGACAGGGAAGTCAGAGGCGCTTGCTTGGGGAGAAGTGACCATAGTGACGTTGTCTACTACTTCCGTGGGTGCCTCTCTCCTCGTGGGCGTGGGTAATGTTTTCATTGTTTTTAAGGTCATCTTGTTTGTTTGTGTTACATCCAATTTTTCATAATTGACTGGGCAACTATCTCCTTAATTAATGAATTGAGCCCCCCGAGAGTTTCTTGTTTTATAGGGAAAAAAAGAAACCGGCAAGAGTTTTGGTTTTAAAAGAAAAAGGAAAAATCTTAACCGGCAAGTTTGGCTAGCTATATAACCCTGGAAAAAATCATGATTAGGTGAGCAGATTAAGTCATTGTTTCATGTTCATCTATGGACGCTCGCAACACTCATGTTGTCCTCCTGTGGTCATGGCGCTGCTCCGGGTCCATATGCAGTCGTGTCCTTCAGTCTCTACGCGTCGCTGGATACGGCTACTGCTACGCACCCAGTGAACCTGTAATGATCTTTCCACTTTTGTGGCGCTTGAATGTACAATTTTTCAGGTGGCCTTTGCCGTTCCATATAAACTTTCACGGGGTAATGAAAGATTCTACAAATAAATAAGTTGTATTTAGACCTGCTACGCCTAATTTGAGGATAACGAGTCCAAGAACCGATGAATCACACAGAGATTCAACGCGGTACATACTTATTCAACCTAGCATCAATCAAAACTCAAAAGTATGATCAGCAGTAACATGCATCATCTTGCAGATCAAGTAGTAACCAGCTAATAAACGAGTGATCTGCCATCCTTAAAATGAAAGGAGAAAACTTCATCAGCCATTCACTAGTTAACACAAAAGCACTATCATATCACCATTGCTAGCGATTTTTTTTGAGCGGAATCGCAGGTGCTCTGCCTTTTCATTATAGGTAGGGGAAATACTGTACAGGGGTAAAAACCCAAAGAAAGCAAAGAGGAAAAGGAAAAAAAAGGAAGGCTAGAGGCTGAGAAGGTCTCAGCTTAGCCATAACTGACTACAAGCACTACTCCCATGCCTCCTTAAGGAGGCAGATTTCATCATAAATAATGTTACAAAGCCGTTGAATAGGCAGGCTCTCATGTTGAAAGAGACGATGATTTCTCTTGTTCCAAAGATTCCAGGCAATGTAAACCGAAGTGGTGCAAATCTGGAAAGCTTCTTCCTTCTTACGATGATGGGAGAACACTGGTTGGTAAGGCGCCGGCTTGAGCATTCTGGCTAGTACTGGATCGGCCGAGCCATCGGGAAGGGGGGCCGAACACCTGATCATCTTCACCTTTGTTACCCAGTCCTAGCCAAAGAGCGACTTTTCAGAATGATGTTATGATAAATAAAAAGATAGCATGTTTGGCCACGAGATTACTTACTTGGGTATCTGGGCGATTACAGCTCAGACCCGCATCCTCGGTGGTGTGCGGACACTTTATTTGTGGTCCAAAGAACAATTTGTACATCTCTTCGAGCGTCATGCCGAGGAAGTGCTGAATAGTTCGCGATCCTTCCGGGTTGAATTCCCACATACGGAGGGGTCGACGTTTGCAAGGCGGGACTCGACGAACTAGCATGACTTGCATTACCGTGACCAGGCTGACATCTCTCGCAAGGAGATCTCGGATGCAACTCTGCAATATCGGCACATCATTTACTGGCCCCCAGTCCAGCCCCTTGTTGATCCATGACGTCAGTTGTGGTGGGGGCCCGAGCGAAAGGCAGGGGCGGCCACCCACTTGGTACTCCGGGGAGCTGTGATATAAAACCACTCCCGTTGCCATAAACTGGACACCTCTGGGAAGGAACCCTCTGGCCATGGAACATCAGCGCTTTTGCTTATTACGGCACCTCCGCGCTCTTTGTGTTGCCCCTCAATCATCTTCGGCTTCACATTGATAGTCTTGAGCCATAGGCCGAAGTGTGGGGTAATGCGGAGGAAGGCCTCACACACGACGATGAACGACGAGATGTGAAGGAGGGAATCTGGGGCCAGGTCATGGAAATCCATCCCATAATAGAACATGAGCCCCCTAACAAAGGGATCCAGAGCGAGGCCTAGCCCTCGGAGGAAGTGAGAGATGAATACAACGCTCCTTGTTCCGTGCATGCTATGCTATTGTTCTTGCCATGTCTAGCTTGTATTTTGTGTATTCTTGATGGGTGTATGCTTAGATTGTCATGACTTGCTCTGTAGTGAGTTCATCGAGCTCATAAACATGCCTACTTGATATCTGTTTCAGCATGCTCCAGTTTTCACTAAGTCTGAGAACTGATTATGTTTTTTGCCATGTTCACATGCTTGCAAATGTATTTTCTGATCCCTTTTGGCTCAAGGTCACTAAGGGATTTTTGTTAAGCTCTTTGAGTAGCTCCATGCCATGCTTTACTTTGCCATGTTCAGGTCCTGTAGCTTATAGTTTTCATGCTCCAAAGTGTGCTATCTGATCTGAAATTCCAGACAGGTGTTAATTTCACTAAGTCTGAAATCTGTTTACCAAATGCATATTTGCCATGCTTGTTTGAACCTGTAATGGATGAATTGGCCGTAGCTCAGTGTTCCTCTTTTGTTAAGCATCATGAATGGATCCCTACCATGAATTCTGTTGTCATGTTTGGGTGTTGTAGCATGTTCATCTTGTTGCATTTAGATGGCTACTTTGCTGTAAATCGCAGAACGTGGTCATATTTGAATTGCTTGCCATTTCCAAACCGTAACTCCGATTCTGACGTTCTTTATATCGTTTTCAAGCGGTTTCATCTCAACTTTCCAGTGGCACACTTGGATTTCCAAGTTGAGGCCAGGTTCATGCATTCCTTGTCAAATCTTGCATATGCATCACATATTTGCATACTGCATAGCATACCATCTTTGCATCATGTTGTTTGAGTTTGCACGTGGTTGATTGTGTCCTTGTTGCTTGTTTGTCTTGTTTGGGTAGAGTCAGGAGAAAAGTTCGCTAACGAGGAGCCCGTTGAGTTTGCTTTCGAGGATCCAGTCAACTCTAACAACTTTGCAGGCAAGATGATCATACCCTCGAAATCACTACTATCTTTGCTTTGCTAGATGCTCGGTCTTTTGCTATGCCTATGCTACGATGCCTACCACTTGCTTATCATGCCTCCAAAATTTCCATGTCAAACCTCTAACCCACCATGTCCTAGCAAACCGTTGATTGGCTATGTTACCGCTTTGTTCAGCCCCTCTTATAGCCTTGCTAGCTGCAGGTGAAGATTGGAGACCGTTCCTTGTTGGGACATTATTTACTTGTTGGGATATCATTATATTGCCTTGTTATCTTAATGCATCTATATACTTGGTAAAGGGTGGAAGGCTCTGCCTCTCGCCTAGTGTTTTGTTCCACTCTTGCCGCCCTAGTTTCCATCATATCGGTGTTATGTTCCCGGATTTTGCGTTCCTTATGCAGTTGGGTGATAATGGGAACCCCTTGATAGTTCACCTTGATTAAAGCTTTTCCAGCAATGCCCAACCTTGGTTTTACCATTTGCCACCTAGCCTCTTTTTCCCTTGGGTTTCCGGAGCCCGAGGGTCATCTTATTTTAAGCCCCCCCTGGGCTAGTGCTCCTCTGAGTGTTGGTCCAAACTAGAGTCCTGTGCAGCGCCCCCTCGGGGAAACTCAAGGTTTGGTTTTAGTTGTATGGAGCGCTCATCTGAGTGTGCCCTGAGAACGAGATACGTGCCGCTCCTATCGGGGTTTGTTGGCACATTCGGGCGGTGTTGCTGGATTTGTTTTAACTTGTCGAAGTGTCTTGTAGAACCGGGATACCGAGTCTGATCGGAATGTCTCGGGAGAAGGTCTATTCCTTCGTTGACCGTGAGAGCTTGTCATGGGCTAAGTTGGGACTCCCCTGCAGGGATTTGAACTTTCGAAAGCCGTGCCCGCAGTTATGGGCAGATGGGAATTTGTTAATGTCCGGTTGTAGATAACTTGAACCTTAACTTGATTAAAATGAATCAACAGTGTGAGCTACCGTGATGGTCTCTTCTCGGCGGAGTCCGGGAAGTGAACACGGTGTTGGAGTAATGCTTGCCGCAGGTTGCTCTCTAGTTTCTCGTTCGCGCTTTGCCTCCTCTTCTCGCTCTCTTTTGCGAACAGGTTAGCCACCATATATGCTAGTCGCTTGCTGCAGCTCCACATACATTACCTTGCCTTACCTATAAGCTTAAATAGTCTTGATCGCGAGGGTGCAAGATTGCTGAGTCCCTGTGGCTCACAGATTACTTCCGAACCAGATGCAGGGCCTGATGACTCCGTTCCAGATGACGCGCTTGAGCTCAAGTGGGAGTTCGACGAGGACTCACGCCGTTACTACGTGTCTTTCCCTGATGATCAGTAGTGGTGCCCGGTTGGGGTGATCGGGACCGTGTCGCATGTTTGGGTTTATCTTTTATTTTGGCGCCGTAGTCGGGCCATGAGTGTTTGTTTGATGTAATGCTATTTATGTACTTTGATTGATCTGGCGAGTGTAAGCCAACTATGTATCTCCCCTTTTATTATCTATATTACATGGGATGTTGTGAAGGCTACCTAACTTGCGACATTGCTTTAAATGCGGTTATGCCTCTAAGTTGTGCCTCGATACGTAGGAGATATAGCCGCATCGAGGGCATTAAAAGTTGGTATCAGAGCCTTCCCCGACCTTAGGAGCCCCATTGCTTGATCGTTTTTAGCGGCCGAGTTGAGTCTAGAAAAATGTTTTGAGTCATTTAGGAATTATATATCAGAGAGTTTAGGAATTCTTTTTACTTCCCAGTCTCCTCATCGCTCTGGTAAGGCATCCTGACGTAGAGTTTTGACTCTTCTCTTCTCAAATTTTACTAAAAAAAATTTAGGATCACGCGGGTATCTTGGAACGTTCCGATGGTTTTGTGACGAGAACATTGTTCTTGGTGCCTCCTGTCTTTAGGGGTTGTGGCAGTGTCCCGGGGAGTTGAGCTCCGAGGTGTTGTCGTCACAATTTTATCGTTGCAGTTCTGGAATACCTGAGTTTAGTACGCCGACGTCGAAAATCTCTTTTATGCAGTTCGTTGGTGAGATAACCTCGACGCCACCCAGTACTAGGGCGGGAGTTCGGGAGTATCGCCATAACTTGTATAACGGATGCTTTTCGAAGGTTGAGGTAGATGGTTTCCGAAGTTTTCTCGGTTATGTGTTGAAGGATGGATACAGCTGGATGTAGGATTTGCTAGATTTGGGTGAGATATTATGCTTCCCCTGTATCCCCAACACCTGATTCCATAATCGGAAAGGTTCGGGAGTTTCATAGGTGGGAATTCTTGTAGCTCTAGTTCTTCTTCCACGGATATTTGGTTTGAGATTGGGATTTCTTACCGAGTATTCGTTCTTGATCCATACCTTGTTGATTTATTCCTCTACCTAAATTCTAAGTGGCTTCTCAATTTATGGATATGTGACCATTTCAAGGGGAATGCATTCGTTCTTATGTTCTGATGTGAAGACTTGATGTTGCAATTTCAACCCGTTTGATTCAGCTTCTTTTTATCTGTCATTGTGCTAACGGTTGACACCCTCTTCAGGATGGCTCCTGCTAAGAGCACCAATCAGAATCGGAATCAAGATCCGCCACCACCTCCTCCTCCTCCGGAGGCATGGCAAGCTGTGATGGCCACAAACAATGCAAACACACAGTTGATCATGCAAATTCTTCAAGAGCGCAATCAAGCGAACTTGAAAGTGTGTTATATCGACTAGAGGGGGGGTGAATAGGCGATTTTTATGAAAGTCTTCAAAACATGGAAGTTTCGAAGACAAACGATAGAAATAAACCTATTACCATGCAGCGGAAGGTAGACTACACTAGGCAAGCTATAGTCAAGTATTCAAGTGAGAGCACAATGACTAATAGCAGCAATGCAGTAAGGATCAGGTAGGAAGATATTATGAAGCCAAACAGAACACGCAGTCACTTAGTGAAGACAAAAGATAGAGCAATCATACAATGACTTCACAAGGAGTAACAGTAAGTAGAGGGACGGGAAGGATGAAACCAGTGACTCGTTTAAGACAATGATTTGTTGGACCAGTTCCAGTTGCTGTGACAACTGTACGTCTGGTTAGGGCGGCTAGGTATTTAAACCTGAGGACACACAGTCCCGGACACCCAGTCCTGAACACGCAGCTCAGGACACCCAGTCCTCACCGTATTCCCCTTGAGCTAAGGTCACACAGACCTCGCCCAATCACTCTGGTAAGTCTTCAATGTAGACTCCCAAACCTTCACAGACTTCGTTCACCGACGATCCACAATGTCTCTTGGATGCTCAGAACGCGACGCCTAACCGGCTGGAGGATGCATAGTCCTCAAGTGTAATAAGTCTTCAGATCACACAGACACGAAGACTTAAGTGATGCCTAATTCTCTTTGGCTCTGGGTGGTTAGGGCTTTATCCTCGCAAGGAATTCTCTCTCAAAGGCTTCGAGGTGGGTTGCTCTAAAACGACAAAAGCCGTACACTAACTCTGAGCAGCCAACCGTTTATGGTTGTAGGGGGTGGGCTATTTATAGCCACTAGGCAACCCGACCTGATTTGTCCGAAACGACCCTGGGTCACTGAGGAACTGACACGTGCTCCAACGGTTAGATTTCAAACTCACACGGCAACTTTACTTGGGCTACAAGCAAAGCTGACTTGTCCGACTCTGGACAAGATTCCCTCTCATAGTCTTCACTCGAAGACATAGGTTTTGTTTAAGCATCACTTCAGTCATTCTAAATGGTTCTCTTGGACCCCACTTAACAGTATGGTGGTTCCTATGACTCAACAAGGAAGAGGAAAAAGAGCTACGAAAGATCTAAGTCTTCGATCTCCATAGGCTTCATGCGATGTCTTCTCTTGTCATAGTCTTCAATGTGAATATCTTCATATACCACCTTTGACATCAATGTCTTCATACATTTTTAGGGGTCATCTCTGGTAAGAAAACCGAATCAATGAGGGACTTCTACCTGTGTTATCCTGCAATTCTCACAAACACATTAGTCCCTCAACTAGGTTTGTCGTCAATACTCCAAAACCAACTAGGGGTGGCACTAGATGCACTTACAATCTCCCCCTTTTTGGTGATTGATGACAAACTAGTTGAAGTTTTCAACGGGGAATATAATATGTGAAATTGTAAAGGATAAGGAATTGTCTTCATAAGTTGCAAGGGCTCCCCCTGAAGATGTGCGTATAAGTAATTTGCTTTTGGAATGCAAATGCACATGGCAGGTTGTGCTTGTGGAGATCATCTTCAACTTATGATGACAATCCACTATGCATGTGAAGGTATGTGAAGATAATGACATGCATAATGGAAAATGGACGTCTGCAAAATGATCTAAGTGCGGAATTTATCGTCACACATGCGGAATTTATCATCGCATCACAAAATGGCAAATAGGTAGCAGACGACCATCGAGTTTAAGTGTTACAAATCAAAGAACCAAATGTATCAAAACGAGAGTTGTAAACACGAAGCAAAATATAAAGCACCCGCCCATATAGACCCGCTTGAAGACTATCAAACTCATATGCTTCTCCCCCTTTTGTCAGTAAGGACCAAAAAAGTTTGAAGACATAGAGCATCTACTCGTTCCCATGAAGAGTAGGTGAAGCAGTAGGGTCGTTGGTGGTGTTTGGCGGTGCAGAAGAGCTTGGAGCAGAGTCGAAGCGTGCTGAAGGAGGTGGCGGTGAAGTAGCATCGTCTTCATCCTCGATCACTCTGGCATTCACAATTGCAGCAGAGGAAGAGAACTCAGAGTCTTCAAGAGATGGAGTTCGTCGTAGCACTGCCCTTCAAGGAGGTGTGGAGTCAAACTTGAAGCGCTCAGAGAAGCCATCCTCTTGAAGATCATCTTCAGAACACATCGGCGTCAGCCCTTTCCATGTGCAGCGATAGGTTTCATGGGCAACAAAAGCATTCTTGGTGGCAAGATTGCGAATGCGATTAACATCCACCAAGAGGCTTTGCATTTGACGCTTCAGCCAGTCATGATGCCTATCATGTTTCTGATGAAGAGCCACAAGAAGCTCTTGGTCATTGAGAACACGAGTGCGCTTCTTGGGTCGTGGAGCAGTTGTACTGTCAGTGGCTTCAGTGAGAGCAGGATGCGGTGCACGTGTAGTGCTAGCCAAAGGATACACACGAGCGACTGCTTCAACTCCTTCAATATTCTGAGAAAAACTCTGATGCTCTGCATTCTGAAGACTTAGAGGTTCCTTGGTAGGCTCAGGATAGATGGCTTCAATAGACATATCCACATCAGGCAAAAAAATCCGATGATTGCGAGCAGATGGCTGATATGAGATAGTGGAGTGAAGTTTGATCAGCCGCATGACCCATGGGGCGTAGAACTTCAAGCCAAACAGATCAGAGCCTGATGCAGCAAGTTGGCGAATGAAGAAGTCCTGTGCATTGAAGCATTTTCCATGAAGAATATAGAAGACCAAAGTCTTCATTGCACCTTCCAGCTTGGCGTGTGGAGAGTGCCCTTTGATGGGCCAGAGAGTTCGCCTTATGATGTGATAAATAGTCCTTGGCAGATACTCTAGGTCTTCAACAAAGAACTCTTTGGGATATGCAGCATCTTGGGGTAATGGCTTCATCATACTGAGCATCTGACTCATGTTAGGTTCAGGCCTCTGAAAGATGCTCTCCACAGCTTCACTGTGAAGTTGACAGCCAGATTCGTAGAGATCGCCGGGAATGGGCAGACCAGTGAGCTCAATGATGTCAAAGGCTTTGGCTTCGTGATGAACGTTTCCTGTCATCCACTCCAGGACCCAAGTCTTCGGATCTCTGTTATACCCGCGGATGTGAAGTGTGGCATAGAATTGGAGCAGCAACTCTTTATTCCAATGCTCTTGGTCAGTGACGAATGGCAGCAATCCAACTTCTTTGAAGCAATCCAGAGCTTCTTCCAGACAGGGCAGACCAGCTATTGCTTCAATGTCAAGACGCTTGTGTGGGAAGATGCGACCTTGATTGTATAGAATGCAGGAGTAATAGCTTTGCTGCGGATAGCTCCAGAACCGATCAGATGATATTCTTTCCCTTGAGTAGGGGTTCCTGGAGCTATTGAAGAATGTGTTGTCTGCTCTGAAGCCATTGATATTGAAGGATCCAGGTGCTGATGCAGGACCTGGGAACCTGGGCAATCTTGGGATTGGCTTCTGTACCTGAGGCCTGTGCTCAACATGATAGTCGAACTAGGGACCGGTAGCAGGTGCAGGAACAGAAGCAGTGGGATCAGTGGCTTCGCTGACTTCTGGTGGTTTTGTGGGTGAGGGCTCCACATTAGCTTCAGCCACGACTGCGTCAGTGGCTTCAGTGGTGTTGGTGGTGGCAGCCTCAAGATTTTCAACCTCCACTTGACGAGCTGGAGGGTCAGTCACAATCACGTTCTCCTCGAGAACAGCTTCTTGGTGGGACGGGGGAGTAGGAGCTTCTGGGGTTTCTTCTTCATCGGCTGATGCAGCCAGAATGTCTTCAGCAGCTTTAGCTTCAGACTCAGAGATTGGAGGCCTTGGTCCTTTTCAAAGCCTGCGTAACGCTGACGACGCCTGTGGAGTTGGTGTTGGCTGGGCCTCAAAGTCTTCTTCCTCTTGTGGACGATCAGCCCATGAAGTATCCTGAGCAATTGGCGTCAGAGGACGACCAATGCTGATGAGTTCGATGTGCTCGAGCTGAGGAAGGACTGCACCATCTTCTACATGGTCATGGTGACCAATATCTTCAGCAGCGATGGGATCAGCTGCTGGAAAGACTTCAGCTTCATGAGCCTCTGTGAAAGCAGGCTCATGGATTGTCAGTTGGCGTTCAGCGTCAGGACGAACCATGGAAATGGGTTTAACAATCAAAGGCTATGTGGGAGCAGCCTGTTCTTTCTTGGTCTTCCTCTTCTTCTTGGAGGGGGCAGTAGGAGAGGCTTCAGGATGTTTCCTCTTCCTGGCTTCAGCCTCAGCAGTCCTTGTCGTCTTCAACTCTGAAGCGGTTGACCAGGCTTTTGGCTTCGAGCCAGTCATGCTGGTTAGGAAGACAATGGGATCTGCTTCCTGCCTTGGTGCGTCGGGTTCAGCCGTAGCGGGCTTCTTCTTCTTCTTTGCAGCCATCCTGGGGTCGATGCCAGGATGCCCAAGGGCCTTGCGCTTCTCAGCCTCATTGTAGGCTTGTACACACCTGTCAGCCAGAACCTTCATGCGCTCATGAAAACCCTGAGCTTCTGCACGTTTCGTGAGAAAGGCTTCCTTGAGCTCGTGAAGCATAATCTTGAAGTTCTTCACTTCTTGCACGCTGAGCTTGGCCATATGCTTCTTGAACTGAGATTTCTCAAAGTCAATCTTCTGCTTCAGTTCAACAATGCGCTGGGCGATAGCTAACTCTGAAGCAATGGCGCCATGGAAGGCGACACTGAGGCCAATGGGAAGTTGCAGATCGTCGAAGCTGATGTTGGGCGTGTCAAACCATTCATCAATGAAGTTGTGGATGATGGCCACGTCAAAGAGAGGCAGATTATTGAAGATTTCTCCTTCTTCTTTGCTCTTGATGAGTTGCTCAAGAGCGTCATCTGCAAGATCTTCATCACTTGACAGATCAATGGCATCATTGCGCATAATGGCCGCGGCTGTTAGCTCTTGGCCGGTGTGTGGCAGAGGCATCTTGACCTTCTGGGGCTTGGAAATGCGTGACAAATCTTCAGACTGCACACTGTCTTCAGGAGGTGCAGTTGCCAGTGGCTTCGCCCGTGAGATTTTTGGTGCAAAGGCAGGCTTTGAAGCTTTTGGCTGCTTCAGCTTCTTTGGCTTCGGCGCTGCAGGCGCTTCATCTGATTCAGCGTCATCTGCAGGCTCATTCACGGCTGTCTCTTGAACCAAGATATGAGTGATGAGACCTTCAAGGTTGTAGAAAGGACCGACGACATTGGGTTCTGCATCAAGTGTGCCGTCAGCCCTTGGAGCAGAAGGACCAGGGTTGAAGTCTAGTCCCAATGTCTTCTTGTTCTGCTTTGCTGAGTTCTGGGCAAACTGGAAGTTGCGCTTGAACAGAATGTCGTCACGACACCATAGCAGTGACGATGGGTCAGCATCTGCAGGCTGTGGTCCACGGACCATGCAGGGATAGAAGCCTTGTTCAATGGCTTCATCTCTGGTCCTGGGTTGAAGATTTTTGTAGAGGATGTCTCCCCATGGTCGCTTGATGGCATTCTTTTCAGCATATTCCTTGGTCACAAATCTGTACTTGAACCACTGTTCTGCCCAATAGCGTCGAATCCATTGGATTCGTGTCTTGCGCTGATAGTAATCCTCTTCAGTATCTGTCTTGTACAGCTTTGAGAGGTCATCGGGCAGATCTCTTGATGTTTCTCCTCGACGCTTTCTGACACCCTTCATTGCAGATTTCTCTGAAGCCATGAATTTTAAACTGAAAGGCTTCAATACGTTCAAAGGCTTCAAAGGTTTTCGCTTGCTGGACAAACAGGAACTGGCTTCGGGAGAATTTATATGATGCTGTAAGAATTCTGCAAATGAATGCAGACTATGAGAACCAAGGGATTCTCCCACGGACATGTACCTGTGACAGCATTAAGGTGCGAGGGAAGGGGAAGAGGTCATATGCATTCTCAGAAGATTTTGAAGATAAATCAGTTTAGAAGACATTGACCTCATCGTGCGAAGACATTCACTCATAGATAAGGAGTTGGTTCCAGATTTGTACGAATCCAGAGATCAGTACAAGTGAGGAATCTAACTACTTTGTGAAGCATAAGTGAATATACTAGGCATGTCAGTATGAAAGAGATCCAACTTGTGTGAATAGAAACTGCTTGTGGTATAAAGTGACAAAGCTATAGGATCAACGGGGCCGTAAAAAGGAAGTTTTATTTACCACATGAAGAACTGCTAGACAGAGTGGAAGAGGAGGCCGAGCAGTTCGATCTTCCGTGCCCTAACTTGGCGACGGAGGACACCTACGGCGACGGCGGAGAGGACGATGTCCGCGGTCGGCGTGAAGACGGTGTCAGAGAGGTTGTGGCAGCGAAGCGCTTCATCTTCGGCGTCATCGAGGGCTAGCGGTGGCGCTAGGGTTTGTGCGAGAGTGGAAGAAGAGATAATGAATGTGGTGAGGCGTGTATTTATAGGTACAAGGGCGGCACTGCGTTATTACACAGGTGCCCCTGGCGATTCACATCTGATGGGCACGTGGCCATCATGCAGCATATCGGGGGTTGTTCCACATCCCACGCACGCCTGGATTGTCGGGTGGTCGTTCCCACTTCTCCGGGTTTCAGGTGAAGGAATGAGCATTGAAAATGGACTTAATGTTTGTCTCTGTATCTTCTACTGACAAGGACGCAGAGAAGACATTCGACAGTTTCAATAGAATGCATATGATTTGGAGAGATAGAGTTTGAGATAGAAAGCATAGAGAGGTTAGGGTCCGATCACATTCACTTAGTTCAAAAGATTCAACAAGAAGACATAGCTATAAGTGAATGCTGTAGAGGACAGAACACTAATATATATATATATATATATATATATATATATATATATATATATATATAATCAACATAGTGAAGATAATCATGAAGACATGTTGAGATTGAAGCCAAACCAAATGTGAAGACATAGCTAATGTAACACCATGAGTGAAGCACTTCAAACAAAAAGTTTGGTGGTAGCGTTACCCACCGTATAGGAAGTATTAGACCCAGACACAGCACACAATTATCGTGGTGCTCCGAAGTTAAATTCCACATTAATGTATTCACACTTAGAATGTATGTCTTCATTGATTGAAGATATACTTTTCTTCGTGTGTTGCACATCTAAGTCATCAATATGCATAAGTGTTAGGATGTGTGCCTAATCACAGGACATTTGAGGATTCCAAGATATTTAGCTCACACCGTAACTTGCAAAATCTCTTCTCATCCAAGGGCTTGGTGAAGATATCTGTCAATTGCTCTTCAGTGTTGACGTGTATGATATCAATATCTTCCTTCACAACATGATCTCTGAGAAAGTGATGACGAATTTCAATGTGCTTTGTCTTCGAGTGCTGAACTGGGTTGTTGGCAATCTTGATGGTGCTTTTGTTGTCGCGGTAGAGTGGCACTTGCTTCAGATGAATGCCATAGTCCTTGAGTGTTTGCTTCATCCACAGAAGCTGAGCGCAGCAAGATCCAGCAGCAATGTATTCAGATTCAGCAGTAGAGAGAGATACACAGTTCTGCTTCTTTGAAGACCAACATACAAGTGATCGTCCCAGAAAATGACATGTGCCTGATGTAGACTTGCGATCCACCTTGTCACCAGCATAATCAGCATCCGAGAATCCAACCAGATCAAACTCTGAGCCCTTTGGATACCATAATCCTAGAGTTGGGGTGTGATCCAAATATCGAAGAATTTGCTTCACAGCTAAGTGATGCGACTCCTTTCGTGCCGCTTGAAATCGAGCACACGTGCAAACACTAAGCATAATATCTGGCCTAGATGCACATAGATAAAGCAAAGAACCAATCATGGAGCGGTATACCTTTTGATCGAACTCTTTACCATTGTCGTCAGGACCCAGATGATGCTTGGCTGGCATTGGCGTCGTGAAGCCTTTGCAGTCTTGCATACCAAACTTCTTCAGGCAATCTTTGAGATACTTTTCTTGAGATATGAAGATGTCGTTGCGTTGCTGTCGTATTTAAAGACCAGGGAAGAACTTCAGCTCTCCCATCATGGACATCTGATATTGCTCTTTCATCATATATCCAAACTCTTCACTATACTTCTGATTGGTGCAGCCGAAGATAATGCCATCCACATATATTTGGCACACAAACAGTTCACCATCATATGTCTTCGTGAAGAGAGTGGGGTCTAGGGAACCAGGTATGAAGCCTTTGCTCTTCAGGAAATATTTGAGTGTGTCATACCAGGCCCGAGGGGCTTTTTTGAGGCCATACAGTGCCTTGTTGAGCTTGTATACCATGTCAGGATGTTTTGGATCTTCAAAGCCAGGCGGTTGTGCAACATACACCTCTTCTTCAATTTTGCCATTGAGAAAGGCACTCTTCACATCCATTTGATATAGAAGTATGTTATGATGATTTGCATAGGCCAGCAGTATGCGTATGGCTTCAAGTCTAGCCACAGGAGCAAATGTTTCATCGAACTCAATGCCTTCCACTTGAGTATATCCTTGAGTAATGAGACGAGCTTTGTTTCTGACAACTTGACCATGCTCATCTTGCTTGTTGCGGTATATCCATTTGGTGCCTATTATGTTGTGCTTCCGACGATCAGGACGCTTAACCAGTTCCCATACATTGTTCAGCTCAAACTGTTGAAGCTCTTCTTGCATAGCTTGAATCCATTCAGGTTCCATGAAGGCTTCTTCAACTTTCTTGGGTTCTATTATTGAGACGAATGCGAAGTGACCACAAAAATTTGCTAGCTGAGTTGCCCTTGATCGAGTGAGTGGACCTGGTGCATTGATGCTATCAATTATTCTCTCAATCTGCACTTCACTGGCAACGCGAGGATGTACAGGACGAAGATTTTGCTCTTGCTGATCATTGTCGTTGTTAGAGGGATTGTCTTTAGGCTGAGCATTGTCTTCAGGTTGATCAGGTGCGGAGATGATGAGTTCCTCTTCAGTTTGAGCTTCAGAGGGCATGATTTCTCCAGTTCCCATCAGCTTGATTGATTCGCTGGATGGAACTTCATCTAGCACATTTGGCAGGTGTTCTCTTTGTGAACCGTTAGTCTCATCAAATCGCGCATCCACTGTTTCAACCACTTTATAATGAAAGAGATTGAAGACTCTGTAGGAGTGCGAATCCTTTCCATATCCAAGCATAAAACCCTCATGTGCTTTTGGTGCAAATTTTGAAGTGTGATGTGGATCCTTGATCCAGCACCTGGCGCCAAATACTCTGAAGTAGCTGACATTTGGCTTCTTGCCAGTAAGGAGCTCATAAGATGTCTTGTTCAGAAGCTTGTGAAGATAAACACGATTGATTGTATGGCATGCAGTATCAATGGCTTCAGGCCAGAATTTTCTTGGGGTCTTGTATTCATCTAGCATCGTTCTGGCCATCTCAATGAGTGTTCTGTTCTTGCGTTCGATGACGCCATTCTGCTGTGGCGTGTACGGGGCTGAGAATTCATGTGTGATGCCCAAGGTATCAAGATATGTATCAAGGCCAATGTTCTTGAATTCAGTGCCATTGTCACTTCTGATGTGCTTTATCTTGGCGCCATAATTGTTCATTGCTCGATTGGCGAAGCGTCTGAAGACATCCTGCACTTCAGTCTTGTAGAGGATTATGTGCACCCAAGTATATCTAGAATAATCATCAACAATAACAAAGCCATAGAGGCAAGCAGTAGTAGTAAGAGTTGAGTAATGAGTGGGACCGAAAAGATCCATGTGGAGCAGTTCAAAGGGTCGAGTGGTTGTCATGATTGTCTTCGAGGGATGTTTGGCCCTCGTCATCTTCCCTGCTTCACAGGCACCGCATAAGTGATCTTTCTTGAACTTGACGCCCTTGATGCCTATGACATGCTTCTTCTTTGCAAGGGTGTGGAGGTTCCTCATGCCGGCATGCCCTAGCCTCCGATGCCAGAGCCAACATTCTGAAGCCTTTGCTAGAAGACATACGGCAAGTTGTGGTCCTGCTGAGAAATCTACCACGTACAAGTCATCTTTCCAATACCCTTCAAACACTAGAGACTTGTCACATTCCATTATAACAAGGCAACGATATTTTCCAAATATTACGATCATGTTCAAATCGCAAAGCTTTGAGACAGACATTAAGTTGAAGCCAAGGGATTCAACAAGCATGACTTTATCCATGTGTTGATTCTTTGAGATTGCAACTCTACCTAGACCCAATACCTTACTTTTACCAGTGTCAGCAAATGTGATGTGACTCTTGTCGGATGGACGTAAGGTTGAGTCCATAAGAAGGCTTCTTTTGCCAGTCATGTGATTGGTACACCCACTATCAATAATCCATTCTGAAGACGCCGGTGTCATACCCTACAGTGCAGTTAGGGGGATAGGCTTCACGAAGAGAATTGTGAAGCAAAAACATTTGACGAACCAGTGGGTTATGAAAGCTTAGATCCAGATTAGGACTGATAGGGAGAGTAGCAAGCAATTCAGGAACGAAGTACATAGTAAGACCATTCGGGCATTTGATCTTGCGCCCTACAAGATGCTTAAGGTCCCCAGCAATAGTGTCAGACGATTTTGGTTTTCTGCTGGAGACCTTTCCCTGCAAAAGAGAGTTAAGCTTTCTTAGCCACCCACATCTTCAAGGGTGGCTTAGAAGCAATAAGTCTAAGTGCAGCGTCTGAGAATTTTGGCTTTGGAGCCCTAGCAAAAAGTCTTGCAGGCGGACAATAGTACTCATAAGAATACGCAGAATAGTTCTTGGTCTTATGAACATGGCGGTTTGATGAACCGCGCTCATATTCATAGGCCTGAGTGTGGTTTCCCTGCAAAACATTTGCGTTAGTGCGACTCAAGTGAGTCCTCTGTCTGTATGAAGCCTTTGGACCGTATGAAGCCTGTGGTCTGAGGTTTGTCTTCTTCACGTGTGGTGTCATGATGACATTCACAGGAAGATTCTCCAGACACTTTTTCGGAACCCAGATCTTCTTCATAGGTGGTCCATTCCTGCAGTTAGTACCAATGTACCTGGCAAATACTTCACCTTTCTGACTCTTAAACAGTTTATAGTTTGCATCAAAGGATTCATCAATGACAACGGGGTTAGCACAAGTGAATCCAGATAGATTGGATGGATCTGCTGAAGGTTCCTTTGCAGCAACCCATGTGGTTTTGGGGTACTGCTCAGGTTTCCAGTAAGAGCCATCAGCATTCATTTTCCTTACGAACCCAACACCCTCTTTCCTAGGGTTTCGGTTCAGGATCTGTCTTTTGAGGACATCACATAGTGTCTGATGCCCTTTGAGACTTTTGTACATCCCTGTTTCAAGCAATGTCTTCAACCTAGCATTCTCATCAGTAATAGCAGTGGTATCCTCAGTAGAGGGGTTAGTTCCCACATCAACAGTTGAAGATATTGCAACAGTAGCAGCAGTAGAACATTCAGCAACAGAAGTAGCATTTTCATGCTCAATGCATTTAAGACATGGTGGTTCAAATCCTTCCTGAGCGGAACTGATCTGTTTGGCGCGAAGTGACTCATTTTCTTTTTGAAGATCTTCATGAGCCGCTCTCAATTTCTCAAGATCTTGCTTCCTTTGAAGATAATCATAGGAAAGCTTTTCATGAGTTATTGAGAGCGTTTCATGACGACTTTCAAGTTCCTCATACTTAACGTGAAGATTTTTTATGTCTTCAATTAAGGACTCAGATCGAGTCATTTCTGCGCCTAACATATCATCGCTTTTGTCTAACAGTTTTTGAATATGTTCCATGGCTTTCTGTTGTTCAGTTGCAATTTTAGCAAGTGTTTTGTAGCTGGGTTTTGAACCACAATCAGAGTCATCGTCACTTGATGTTTGATAGTGAGTAGTGCGTGAGTTTACCTTGGCACCGCGTGCCATGAAGCAGTAGGTAGGAGCAGAGTGGTCCTTGTCATTTGCATCGGTGTCGGTGGTGAAGTCATTGTCTTCAGTGTTAAAGATGGACTTGGCAACATATGCTGTAGCCAGACTTGCAATGCCAGAATCGGACTCCTCCTCAGACTCCGCCTCCGCCTCCTCAGAAGCGGACTCCTCCTCTGAATCCATTTCCTTGCCAACAAACGCACGTGCCTTGCCAGATGAGCTTTTCTTGTGTGATGAAGACTTTGAGGAAGACTTGGAAGAAGATTTTGAGTATTTCTTCTTCTTCTTGTCGTCAGAGTCATATTCCTTGCACTTCTTCTTCTTTCTGTTCTCATTGTCCCACTGCGGACACTCAGAGATGAAGTGGCCAGTTTTCTTGCACTTGTGGCATGTTTTCTTCTTGTAGTCATGAGCAGAAGCTTCATCATTCCTTGAGCTTGATCGTGAAGACTTTCTGAAGCCTTTCTTCTTGGTGAATTTTTGGAACTTCTTCACAAGCATAGCAAGTTCCTTTCCAATGTCTTCAGGATCATCAGAACTGCTATCAGATTCTTCTTCAGATGAGGAGACAGCTTTTGCCTTCAAGGCACGAGTTCGCCCATAGTTTGGACCATAGATACCTCTTTTCTCAGAAAGCTGAAACTCATGTGTGTTGAGCCTCTCAAGTATGTCGGACGGATCGAGTGTCTTGAAATCAGGTCGTTCTTGAATCATCAGGGCTAGGGTGTCAAACGAACTGTCAAGTGATCTCAGTAGTGTCTTGACGACTTCATGCTTGGTGATCTCAGTAGCGCCGAGGGCTTGAAGCTCATTTGTGATGTCAGTGAGTCGATCAAACGTGAGCTGGACATTCTCATTGTCATTTCGCTTGAAGCGGTTGAAGAGGTTGCGAAGGACACTAATTCTCTGATCTCTCTGGGTTGAGATGCCTTCGTTGACCTTGGAGAGCCAGTCCCAGGCCAGCTTAGATGTTTCCAAAGCACTCACACGGCCATACTGTCCTTTGGTCAGATGACCACAGATGATATTCCTGGCGGTAGAGTCCAGTTGAACGAACTTCTTGACATCAGCAGCAGTGACACCTTCTCCAGCCTTGGGAACGCCGTTCTTGATGACATACCATAGGTCGACGTCAATGGCTTCAAGATTCATGCGCATCTTATTCTTCTAGTAGGGATATTCAGTTCCATCAAAGACGGGGCACGCAGCGGAGACTTTGATTATCTCTGCAGTCGACATAGCTAAAACTCCAGGTGGTTAAACCAAATCACACAGAACAAGGGAGTACCAGGCTCTGATACCAATTGAAAGTGCGTTATATCGACTAGAGGGGGGTGAATAGGCAATTTTTATGGAAGTCTTCAAAACGTGGAAGTTTCGAAGACAAATGATAGAAATAAACCTATTACCATGTAGCGGAAGGTAGACTACACTAGGCAAGCTATAGTCAAGTATTCAAGTGAGAGCACAATGACTAATAGCAGCAATGCAGTAAGGATCAGGTAGGAAGATATTATGAAGCCAAACAGAACACGCAGTCACTTAGTGAAGACAAAAGATAGAGCAATCATACAATTACTTCACAAGGAGTAACAGTAAGTAGAGGGACGGGAAGGATGAAACCAGTGACTCATTGAAGACAATGATTTGTTGGACCAGTTCCAGTTGCTGTGACAACTGTACGTCTGGTTAGGGCGGCTAGGTATTTAAACCTGAGGACACACAGTCCCGGACACCCAGTCCTGAACACGCAGCTCAGGACACCCAGTCCTCACCGTATTCCCCTTGAGCTAAGGTCACACAGACCTCACCCAATCACTCTGGTAAGTCTTCAAGGTAGACTCCCAAACCTTCACAGACTTCGTTCACCGGTGATCCACAATGTCTCTTGGATGCTCAGAACGCGACGCCTAACCGGCTGGAGGATGCACAGTCCTCAAGTGTAATAAGTCTTCAGATCACACAGACACGAAGACTTAAGTGATGCCTAATTCTCTTTGGCTCTGGGTGGTTAGGGCTTTATCCTCGCAAGGAATTCTCTCTCAAAGGCTTCGGGGTGGGTTGCTCTCAAACGACAAAAGCCGTACACTAACTCTGAGCAGCCAACCGTCTATGGTTGTAGGGGGTGGGCTATTTATAGCCACTAGGCAACCTGACCTGATTTGTCCGAAATGACCCTGGGTCACTAAGGAACTGACACGTGTTCCAACGGTCAGATTTCAAACTCACACGGCAACTTTACTTGGGCTACAAGCAAAGCTGACTTGTCCGACTCTGCACAAGATTCGCTCTCATAGTCTTCACTCGAAGACATAGGTTTTGTTTAAGCATCACTTGAGTCATTCTGAATGGTTCTCTTGGACCCCACTTAACAGTACGGTGGTTCCTATGACTCAACAAGGAAGAGGAAAAAGAGCTACGAAAGATCTAAGTCTTCGAGCTCCATAGGCTTCATGCGATGTCTTCTCTTGTCATAGTCTTAATGTGAATATCTTCATATACCACCTTTGACATCAATGTCTTCATACATTTTTAGGGGTCATCTCTGGTAAGAAAACCGAATCAATGAGGGACTTCTACCTGTGTTATCCTGCAATTCTCACAAACACATTAGTCCCTCAACTAGGTTTGTCGTCAATACTCCAAAACCAACTAGGGGTGGCACTAGATGCACTTACAGAACCAAGGCAACCAAGGCAACAATCAGAATCACTTTGCTACACTCAACCAGTTCCTTGCTAACGGGCCAAAGACTTTCAGCAATTGTGTTGAGGCAACTGATGCTGACGATTGGCTCGTGGATCTGTGCAAGCATTTCGAGTGCAGTAACGTCAGGCCTGAGGACTTTGTCAAGTTCGCTTCCTTCCAACTCAAAGACCAAGCTGCAGAATGGTTCCAGCAGTACGAGGATTCCAGAGGTGGACATGTTATTACCTGGGATGAATTCCGTCAAGACTTCAAAGCTCATCATATTCCTCAGAGCATGGTTGAAAGCAAGCGTGAGGAATTCCGCAACCTGAAGCAAGGCCATTTGTCTGTCTATGACTACAACAAGTTGTTTCAGAAGCTCGCCCGCTTTGCTAAGCAGGATGTCCCTAACGAGAAGAGCATGATATACCAGTTAAGGGGTGGTCTCAGAGAAGAAATTCAGCTAGCTCTTGTTCTCTTTGAGCCCTTGAGGTACGATGAGTTCTACAACATGGCATTGAAGCAAGAGGCGCTCAACTGAGGTGTGATGCTTCCAAGAAGCGAGTCAGAGACACTACTCCTTCTTCCTCTACTCAAGTGGCCAAGCAGCAGAAGTTTGGCTTCCTCCTCCTCCGTTCCGTCAGCCGTATCAGAGAAGAGTAAAGGTGGCAGTGGATCTTCCCACCCACCCAACCCTAGCTTTCAGAACAAGACTTCGTCTCAAGCTCCAAGATCGAGTGCTCCATATCACCGTCTGCTTTCAGAGGTCACGTGCAACAAGTGCCAACAGAAGGGTCACTATGCCAACAAATGCTTCAATCAGAGGCGTCTTCCTCCTCCTCCTGTGAGATTGGCAAGTACAGCTGTGGTCAAGCATAACCCCAAGCACGCCAAGGTCAACTTGATGAACGCAGCTCAGGTAGAGGACTCGTCAGATGTCATCATGGGTAACCTTCCTGTTAATGATATTCCTGCTAAAGTTCTTTTTGACACTGGTGCATCGCATTGTTTCATTTCCAAACCTTTTGCATCGAAGTATGAGTGCGATTATCAGTATCTGCAAAGTTCCTTGCAAATTGTGTCACCGGGCAAGCAGATGACAGCTAATACCTGCGTCCCGGAGGTTACTATCACGTTGGGCGATTACAAATTTCTAGCTTCTCCTATTGTTCTGGGCGACTCGGATATTGATCTTATTCTCGGGATGGATTGGCTTTCTAAGCACAAGGCTCAGCTTGATTGTGCAGCCAGGCAGATTCAATTGACTCATTCGTCTGAGGATGTAATTGTCTTTGCCGCTCGTGATGATACCATCCGTCTGTTTTCTCTCAATGAGAAGGGTGAACTAGATACTATCTCGCAAATTCCAGTCGTTTGCGAATATCAAGACGTCTTTCCAGAAAATCTTCCAGGAATGCCTCCGCACTGGCCAGTTGAATTCGTCATTGATCTTGAGCCTGGCACGGAACCAGTGTGCAAGCATCCTTACAAGCTCGGACCTGAAGAGTTGAAGGAGCTGAAGAAGCAACTCGATATTCAAGAGAGAATGGGTCTCATCCGACCTAGTTCTTCTCCGTGGGGTTGTGGTGTTCTTTTTGTGAAGAAGAAGGATGGAACGGACCGACTTTGTGTTGACTACCGTCCATTGAACAAGAAGACCATCAAGAACAAATACCCACTTCCCAACATCAACGAGCTGTTCGAACAACTCAAAGGTGCCCAAGTATTCTCCAAGCTTGATCTCCGTATGGGTTATCATCAGATTCGAATCCGTGAGGAAGATATTCCCAAGACGGCTTTCAGGACAAGCTTTGGTTCATATGAATACACTGTCATGTCTTTTGGCCTCGTCAACGCTCCTCCGACTTTCTCTCGCATGATGAACTTCATCTTCAACGCCTACACCAATGACTTTGTTTTGGTCTATCTCGACGACATTCTGGTCTTTTCGAAGAACAAGGAAGATCATGCCAAGCACTTGCGTTTGGTACTCGATAAGCTCAGGGAACACAAGTTCTACGCCAAGTTCTCCAAGTGCGAATTTTGGCTCGATGAGGTTCTTTATCTTGGTCATATCATCTCTGCCAAGGGCATTGCGGTGAATCCTGAGAAGGTGTCTGCAATTGTGAATTGGGAACCTCCTCAGAACGTGAAGCAACTCCGTAGCTTCCTCGGTCTCGCAAGCTACTGTCGAAGATTCGTTGAAAACTTTTCTAAGATCGCGAAGCCTCTCTCAAATCTTCTCCAGAAGCACGTCAAGTACGTTTGGTCTCCGGAGTGTGACATTGCTTTCAACACTTTGAAAGAGAAATTGGTCACTGCTCCAGTTCTGACTCCTCCTGATGAATCCAAACCGTACGAGGTCTTTTGTGATGCCTCTCTCCAAGGTCTTGGCGCAGTGTTGATGCAAGAAAAGAAAGTTGTGGCTTATACCTCTCGCCAGTTGAAGCCCAATGAGAAGAACTACCCCACTCATGATCTCGAGTTGGCGGCAGTTGTGCATGCTCTTTTGACTTGGAGACATCTCTTATTGGGAAGAAAAGTGGACATTTTCACTGACCACAAGAGTCTCAAGTACATCTTCACTCAGCCTAATCTCAACCTCAGGCAAACTCGATGGGTCGAAATGATTCAAGAGTATAATCCGAGTATCGAGTATACTCCAGGCAAGGCCAATGTGATTGCTGACGCATTGAGCAGGAAGGCTTATTGCAACAGTCTGATTCTCAAGCCTTATCAACCCGAGCTTTGTGAAGTTTTCCGCAAACTTAATATGCAAGTTGTTCCTCAAGGTTTCTCGCCAACCTTCAAGTCTCTCCTACCTTGGAAGACCAGATTCGCCAAGCTCAGCTTCTTGATGCTATGGTGAAAAGGGTGAAGATTGGGATTGCCAAGAGTCAACCCAAGTACAAGTGCTACCGCCTTGATGACAAGGATACTCTCTTCTTCGAGGATCGTATTGTTGTGCCCAAAGGTGACCTTCGTAAAGTGATCATGAACGAGGCTCACAATTCTCTCCTCTCCATCCACCCTGGGAGCACGAAGATGTATCAGGACCTCAAGCAGGCTTATTGGTGGACTCGAATGAAGCACGAGATTTCTCAATTCGTGAATGAATGTGATGTCTGTAGAAGAGTGAAGGCAGAACACCAAAGGCCAGCTGGTCTCCTCCAACCTCTTGCCATTCCAGAATGGAAGTTTGACCACATTGAGATGGACTTCGTGACTGGGTTTCCTAAGTCCAAGCGTGATAATGATGCTATATTCGTTGTCATCGACAAACTCACTAAAGTGGCTCATTTTCTGCCTATCAAAGAGTCAATCACTGCAGCTCAATTGGCAGAACTCTATACCTCTCGAATTGTCTCTCTGCACGGTATTCCCCAGGTGATCTCTTCAGACCGTGGCAGCATCTTTACCTCCAAGTTTTGGGATTCTTTTCAGAAGGCCATGGGCACCAACATCCGGTTTAGCACAGCTTTCCATCCTCAAACTAGCGGTCAAGTCGAGCGTGTCAACCAGATTCTTGAAGATATGCTCAGGGCTTGTGTGATCTCCTTCGGCATGAAGTGGGAGGATTGTCTTCCTTATGTTGAATTCTCCTACAACAACAGTTTTCAGGCAAGTTCGGGCAAGGCCCCATTTGAAATTATGTATGGCAGGAAGTGTCGTACCCCTCTCAACTGGTCTGAAACCGGTGAACGTCAGCTTTTGGGTAATGACTTAATCACAGAGGTAGAGGAAATGTGCAAAGTCATTCGAGATAACCTTAAAGCAGCCCAATCCCGCCAGAAGAGCTACTATGATAGTAAGCACCGTGATTTGGCTTTCGAGATCGGAGATCATGTTTACCTCCGCGTCTCTCCAATGAAAGGTACTCGTCGCTTCGGTATCAAAGGGAAGCTTGCCCCCAGATACGTGGGACCTTTCAAGATCGTCAGCAAGAGAGGTGATCTCGCCTATCAACTCGAGCTTCCTTCAAACTTTGCAAATGTTCATGATGTGTTCCATGTCTCTCAGCTCCGAAAGTGCTTCAAGACTCCTGACCGCACCGTCAACTTCGAGGACATTGAGCTCCAATAAGATCTCTCTTATCGTGAGCACCCCGTTGCTATTCTTGAAGAGACTTAACGCAAGACTCGCAACAAGTCGATCAAATTCCTCAAAGTCAGGTGGTCACACCATTCCGACCGTGAAGCTACCTGGGAACGCGAGGATCACCTCCGTTCTGAGTACCCGGCGTTCTTTCAGTCCTAGATCTCGAGACGAGATCCTTTCGTAGTGGTGGAGTGTTGTAACACCCCGGATATGATTTTCCTAATATGTAATCCAACTCTTGCCGTTTTCGGCCTTAAGTTATTTTATTTTTCTCGGGTTCGGGTTTTTTTCTCCGTGTGTTGTTATCGTTGTCATGCATCTCATATCATGTCATCATGTGCATTGCATTTGCATACGTGTTCATCTCATGCATTCGAGCATTTTCCTCGTTGTCCGTTTTGCATTCCGGCGCTCCGTTCTCCTCCGGTGGTCATTTCTACCTTTCTTTCGTGTGTGGAGATTAAACATTTCTGGATTGGACCGAGACTTGCCAAGCGGCCTTGGTTTACTACCGGTAGACCGCTTGTCAAGTTTCGTACCATTTGGACTTCGTTTGATGCTCCAACGGTGAACCGAGGGACCGAGAAGGCCTCGTGTGTGTTGCAGCCCAACACCCCTCCAATTTGGGCCAAAACCCACCAAAACCCTCTCCATCATCTAGAGCGTTCGATCATGATCGCGTGGCCGAAAACCGCACCTCATTTGGACATTCCTAGCTTCCTCTACCTCTATATAAAGACCACCCTCCGAAATTCTCGTTCTCCCCCCTCCAAAATCCGGATCCAGATCTGAGAATCCCGTCTCGGTTGACTTTTCGCCCCGAAACCCTAACTATTTTGCTATGTTCGTCATGCCGTAACTTTGCACTCGTAGCTCCGTTTTGGGCATATAGCATATCAAAATGTTCGTCCCAGAGAGCACATCATTTCATCTCATTGTATCATTTTCATTTGAGTTCATCTTGATGCCCGAAATGCTGTTGGAAGAGTGCTATTTGAGATAATTGTCAGATCTGCTGCTCCAATTAGATATTTGTCATTTTTGCCATGATTATTGTGTGCATGATATGCCCTTGAGCTCTTCATGAGTTTTGTTATATGTTTTGCCATCTATCCAGAGGTGCAATCCATGTATTTTTGTGATGTGTGTGGTGACTAGCACAAGCTTGCAAAGTGGTGCATTCGCTAATGCTGATTTCAGGGACTTAGCAATTCCACCAAGTCCTTGAGCTGTTTATCTCAATATGCCATATGTTCATGTTGTTTTCTAGTGATCCGTGCCTCTTTTGAGGATGATCAGTAAGGATGTTTTGTTAATCTTGTAGTGCTCTATCCATCCATGTCTTTGTTTGCAATTATGGAGCACCCTAGCTTGAGTCAATCGAGCTCTACTTTTGCTATTTCGTGAATCTGGGCAGATTGTCTACTTGTTAGCGATTTTGCCGAGGATGTTGTAGTTGATCCGTGCATGCTATACTATTGTTCTTGCCATGTCTAGCTTGTATTTTGTGTATTCTTGATGGGTATATGCTTAGATTGTCATTACTTGCTCTGTAGTGAGTGCATCGAGCTCGTAAACATGCCTACTTGATATCTGTTTCAGCATGCTCCAGTTTTCACTAAGTTTGAGAACTGATTATGTTTTTGCCATGTTCACATGCTTGCAAATGTATTTTCTGATCCTTTTTGGCTCAAGGTCACTAAGAGACTTTTGTTAAGCTCTTTGAGTAGCTCCATGCCATGCTTTACTTTGCCATGTTTAGGTCCTGTAGCTTATAGTTTTCATGCTCCAAAGTGTGCTATCTGATCTGAAATTCCAGACAAGTGTTAATTTCACCAAGTCTGAAATCTGTTTACCAAATGCATATTTGTCATGCTTGTTTGAACCTGTTAATGGATGAATTGGCCGTAGCTCATTGTTCCTCTTTTGTTAAGCATCATGAATGGATACCTGCCATGTATTTTGTTGTCATTTTTTGGTGTTGTAGCATGTTCATCTTGTTGCATTTAGATGGATACTTGTTGTAAATCGCAGAACATGGTCATATTTGAATTGCTTGCCATTTCCAAACCGTAACTCCGATTCCGGCGTTCTTTATATCGTTTTCAAGCGGTTTCATCTCACCTTTCCAGTGGCACACTTGGATTTCCAAGTTGAGGCCAGGTTCATGCATTCCTTGTCAAATCTTGCATATGCATCACATATTTGCATCCTGCATAGCATACCATCTTTGCATCATGTTGTTTGAGTTTGCACGTGGTTGATTGTGTCCTTGTTGCTTGTTTGTCTTGTTTGGGTAGAACCGGGAGACGAGTTCGCTAACGAGGAGCCCGTTGAGTTTGCTTTCGAGGATCCAGTCTACTCTGACAACTTTGCAGGCAAGATGATCATAGCCTCGAAATCACTACTATCTTTGCTTTGCTAGATGCTCGCTCTTTTGCTATGCCTATGCTACGATGCCTACCACTTGATTATCATGCCTCCCAAATTTCCATGTCAAACCTCTAACCCACCATGTCCTAGCAAACCGTTGATTGGCTATGTTACCGCTTTGCTCAGCCCCTCTTATAGCGTTGCTAGCTGCAGGTGAAGATTGAAGACCGTTCCTTGTTGGGACATTATTTACTTGTTGGGATATCATTATATTGCCTTGTTATCTTAATGCATCTATATACTTGGTAAAGGGTGGAAGGCTCTGCCTCTCGCCTAGTGTTTTGTTCCACTCTTGCCGCCCTAGTTTCCATCATATCGGTGTTATGTTCCCGGATTTTGCGTTCCTTACGCGGTTGGGTGATAATGGGAACCCCTTGATAGTTCGCCTTGATTAAAGCTTTTCCAGCAATGCCCAACCTTGGTTTTACCATTTGCCACCTAGCCTCTTTTTCCCTTGGGTTTCCGGAGCCCGAGGGTCATCTTATTTTAAGCCCCCCCTGGGCTAGTGCTCCTCTGAGTGTTGGTCCAAACTAGAGCCCTGTGCAGCGCCCCCTCGGGGAAACTCGAGGTTTGCTTTTAGTTGTATGGAGCGCTCATCTGAGTGTACCCTGAGAACAAGATATGTGCAGCTCCTATCGGGATTTGTCGGCACATTCGGGCGGTGTTGCTGGATTTGTTTTAACTTGTCGAAGTGTCTTGTAGAACCGGGATACCGAGTCTGATCGGAATGTCTCGGGAGAAGGTCTATTTCTTCGTTGACCGTGAGAGCTTGTCATGGTCTAAGTTGGGACTCCCCTGCAGGGATTTGAACTTTCAAAAGCCATGCCCGCGGTTATGGGCAGATGGGAATTTGTTAATGTCTGGTTGTAGATAACTTGAACCTTAACTTAATTAAAATGAATCAACAGTGTGAGTTACCGTGATGGTCTCTTCTCGGCGGAGTCCGGGAAGTGAACACGATGTTGGAGTAATGCTTGCCGCAGGTTGCTCTCTAGTTTCTCGTTCGCGCTTTGCCTCCTCTTCTCGCTCTCTTTTGCGAACAGGTTAGCCACCATATATGCTAGTCGCTTGCTGCAGCTCCACATACCTTACCTTGCCTTACCTATAAGCTTAAATAGTCTTGATCGCGAGGGTGCGAGATTGCTGAGTCCCTGTGGCTCACAGATTACTTCCAAACCAGATGCAGGGCCTGATGACTCCGTTCCAGATGACGTGCTTGAGCTCAAGTGGGAGTTCGACGAGGACTCACGTCGTTACTACGTGTCTTTCCCTGATGATCAGTAGTGGTGCGCAGTTGGGGTGATCGGGACCGTGTCTTTATCTTTTATTTTGGCGCCGTAGTCGGGCCATGAGTGTTTGTTTAATGTAATGCTATTTATGTACTTTGATTGACGTGGCGAGTGTAAGCCAACTATGTATCTCGCCTTTTATTATCTATATTACATGGGATGTTGTGAAGACTGCCTAACTTGCGACATTGCTTTCAACGCGGTTATGCCTCTAAGTCGTGCCTCGACACGTAGGAGATATAGCCGCATCGAGGGCGTTACAAACAAGTACATCTTCGCCAACCGCTCCGGGCTAGGCTAAAACTTGGGTTTCTACCTAGAGATCACAAGAACAAAATGCCCCGCCCAAGGGGAGGGGGGCGAAGGGCCTCCACAACGACACCTCTAAGGGCACCATTGTCGTCGGCATCAATCGAGGTTGGTGCCGCTTAAGCTCATCAACCTCATCAATCGAGTTGCTTCAGTCTCTACGCGTCGCTGGATACGGCTACTGCTACGCACCCAGTGAACCTGTAACGATCTTTCCACTTTTGTGGCGCTTGAATGTACAATTTTTCAGGTGGCCTTTGCCGTTCCATATAAACTTTCACGGGGTAATGAAAGATTCTACAAATAAATAAGTTGTATTTAGACCTGCTACGCCTAATTTGAGGATAACGAGTCCAAGAACCAATGAATCACACAGAGATTCAACGCGGTACATACTTATTCAACCTAGCATCAATCAAAACTCAAAAGTATGATCAGCAGTAACATGCATCATCTTGCAGATCAAGTAGTAACCAGCTAATAAACGAGTGATCTGCCATCCTTAAAATGAAAGGAGAAAACTTCATCAGCCATTCACTAGTTAACACAAAAGCACTATCATATCACCATTGCTAGCGATTTTTTTTTAGCGGAATCGTAGGTGCTCTGCCTTTTCATTATAGGTAGGGGAAATACTGTACAGGGGTAAAAACCCAAAGAAAGCAAAGAGGAAAAGGAAAAAAAGGAAGGCTAGAGGCTGAGAAGGTCTCAGCTTAGCCATAACTGACTACAAGCACTACTCCCATGCCTCCTTAAGGAGGCAGATTTCATCATAAATAATGTTACAAAGCCGTTGAATAGGCAGGCTCTCATGTTGAAAGAGATGACGATTTCTCTCGTTCCAAAGATTCCAGGCAGTGTAAACCGAAGTGGTGCAAATCTGGAAAGCTTCTTCCTTCTTACGATGATGGGAGAACACTTTCTCCCACCATCCCACAATGGAGCTGGCCTCACGAGCATATCCAGCGACAAGCTGGTTGGTGGAGCTGAAGGAGTGCCAGACTTCTTTTGCGTAGGGACATCTGAGAATGAGGTGCATAGCTGATTCAATAACCTGGTCACAGTTGCAGCAGCTATCATGATGATCCCAGTTTCTACGAAGGAGCCGGTCAACAGTCTATAGCCGATTCTGCAAGAGCGTCCACATGAATTTTTTTACTTTGCCTTCAGCCTTGATCTTCCAAACATTAGCCAGGGCCGGGATTGGGATTCTTGTCTTGAACTGGATGTCATAAGCCGATTTGGCTGAGTAAACATTGTTGGTGGTGAGAGTCCATTCAATCAAGTCCTCATTCATGTTGTCGAGGATGTCCTGTTTAACTGCCTGCACCTTCGTCCATAAGCATAGGAATTCCTCCAATTCAGCAGCTCCGTCCATCCTGTTTAGGCCTCTCATCCATCTGTCATCATGTAGAGCATGCCTGACCGAGCTCGATTTTGAGCGAGAAAGGGCAAAGAGAGCTGGGAAACAATCTTTTGTTGCATTGCCATCAAGCCATTTATCCATCCAGAAGGATGTTTTGCTCCCGTTTCTCACGGTAATCTTTATGCAGGAGGCGAAAAGCTGACGGTCAGAGGAGTCACAGGGAATGCTAGCACCTTTCCACGGTCTGTCCGTGGGTTCCCATTCAAACCACTGCCACCTTAACCGGAGGGCTCGGCTATAGGCCTCCAAGTCCTTGATCCCGAGGCCGCCCACATCTTTAGGTGCACAAATTCGCTTCCACTTGACTAAACATTTACCACCATGAGCCTCTTCGTCAGCGTTCCAAAGGAAGTTTCTTCTAAGTTTGTCAAACTTTTTTATTGCCCATTTGCCCGGTGCAAAGGCAGTGAGGAAGTCCCAAGTACTTGCAGGGAAAAACACCATGTGTGCCCCCAAAGCATCGAAGGAGCTCTTCACTATTGATATGCTGACACTGTATGGGATAGGCCACGCATTTGGCCTCGTTCATTTTGAGCCCCAATGTTTCCAAAGGCCCGAAGAATCTGCTGGATGGCTGTGATCTCTTGCTGAACCGGATTGACAAAAATTGCAGCGTCATCAGCATAGAAACTAGATCCCAGCTTCGCCGTCGGGATGGTGAGCGGAGAGAGAATGCTAGCCTCATTAGCCTTAGAGAGGAGCAAATGGAGTGGTTATAAGGCAAGGATGAACAACATGGGGGAGAGGGGGTCGCCCTGTCGCAATCCACACTTATGCATGAAAGGGGGGCCCGGCCGTCCGTTCAGGAGCACTCTGGAGGAGGATGTGGCAAGGATGATGCTGATAAGATCCCTCCATCGTTGGCCAAAGCCAAAAGCCTCAAGCACCTGAAGTAAATAACTTCAGCTAACGGAATCAAAGGCCTTGGTAATATCCAACTTCAAGAACAATAGAGGGCATTTCTTTTTGTGAGCCGTCTTGATGATGTTCTGGACATAGAGGAAATTGTCATGGATGGATCTTCCCTTGATAAAAGCGCTCTGGCAGCTTGACACTAGCTTATTCAGTTCTGGTCCTAGCCTCATGGCTAGAATCTTGCCAACGATCTTAGCCACAATGTGCATCGGGCTAATAGGGCGGTAGTCAGCAGCAGTGTTGCTACCTTCTCTCTTGGGGATCAGTACAATGTTGGCGCTGTTTATGAGCTTCCATTGGTTACCTCTTAATTGGAACAGTTGATAGATGGCGGCGAATAGATCATGTTCAATAATAGGCCAAAAACGCTTGAAGAAGCTACCAATGAACCCATCCGGCCCAGGGGCTTTCTCATCATGAATATCAAAAACAGCTCGCTTTAATTCATCCTTTGAAACATTTCCATCAAGGTGCTGGAGGTCAGCTGGTTGGATGTGAAGGGCCTCCCAATTCATATGCAAGGAATTGTTCACCGTCTTTCCCATCAAAGATTTGAAATGTTGAGACAGAATGTCTTCCTTCTGGGTGTGGTCAGTAACCTCCTCGAGGTTGCGCAACAGAACTGGGATGTGATTCTTGCGCCTTCTACCATTTGCTCTGAGGTAAAACAGCTTAGTATTTGCATCACCCACCCGGATTTTTGTCAGCCTTGATCTCTGTTTCCATTTGGATCTCTCTAAAGCAGCGATTCCCAAAAGTCTGCTTTTCAGTAACCTTCTCAGCCGCCACTCGTCATCAGAGAGTTCTCTCTTTTCCATGGCAATATCCAGGTTGAAGATCACCTCATTTACCACATTGGTTGCCAAGTTGCGTTCGACCCTATTTTGCTTATCCCATTTTCTGAGAGTAGAGGCTGTCCTTGCAAGCTTAATCTGCAGCACTCGGATTGCATCATTGGAGAGCAAAGGTTTGTTCCAGGCCGACGCAATAATATCAGCAACACCATCCATCTTGAGCCAGTGTGTCTCGAACCGGAATCCCTTGTAAGCCTGAGTCTGCATTTTCCGGAGGATTAAAGGGCAATGATCAGAAATTGCAGTGGAAGCAGGCGTGAGCTGGCATTGAGGAAAAGAACAGTCCCGGTCATTAGAGATGAGCACTCGGTCGATTCTGGTCAGCGTGGTATTTTCCCGCTCATTGGACCAAGTGAACCTTCTGCCCAGGAGGGGGATATCTTTGAGCTCCAAGGTGTCAATGGTGTTTCTGAATCTGCTAAGCATTTGGAGGTTGATGTTGTTGTTTCTTTTGTCTCTGGCTCTACTAATCAGGTTAAAATCGCCAAGCACCATCCATCTACACAACATGGCCGATTTGGTGTCCATGAGCTCTTGCATGAATAATACCTTCTCAGCATCACTTTGGGGACCATAAACACCCGTTATTGACCAGATTAGACCATTTGTTCTGTCAGTTATGGTTCCAGAGACAGAAAAATCGCGCACTCCGGCAGCACACAATTCTATCTTGAAATCCGCAGTAGAGGCAATGAAGATGCCTCCTCTTGAGCCCGGGGCTGGCTTACAGATAAAATTATCAGCAAAGCGAGGGCCTAGGACCTCGAAGATGAAAGCAGCATCAATCAAATCAATCTTAATTTCTTGCAAGCAAACCACATTACAGGAAAGGTCTTGGGCAGTCCTCATGACTGATCTCCTCTTGGCTGAATTGCAAAGACCTCTAACATTCCAACTTAAGATGGCTAAATCCATAAGAAACAGAGATAACACAGGAAATCAAACGAGTGAAGCTGTTCAGGCCGTTGTAGCCAGAGCACCGGCCAACGAAGATGTCGCAGCCGCCTTGCCTGCTTCTTCTTCTTCCCAGGAGTGGTCGCTGCCGTCAAGGAGATGACTGCATCGATGAAGTTGGGGGGGGGGGGGGGGGGGGGGGGGGGGGGGGGGCTCTTTGTTGTAAATGCGATTCACGAACCAACAACGAAAGCACTACCACCAACATGAAAGCGTTACCAGTCTACCCCCATCAGATCAGGGAATTCAGCAACATGGCATATCGATCAATTGGTGTTCTTTTTTTTCCAAAGGCCGCATAGGACCAGACTCCACTATCATCATCACGATAACGAAATAAAACTGCAACCACAAAAGCAGCACCCAGAGGTGCCAAAGGAAACTAAAAAGCAGCTAAAACTACAGCCAGGGGAGTTCCAGTCCGCGTGCAAGACTAGCCTGCTACGAGAACGAAGAAAATACGCAGGTAGCAGAACAGTTTCAACTTTCTACAACGTAACAGAGCCCTTATGATCGATCGGATCGCTTGACTTCCCCAGAGCGCAAAAACCGCAGTTATGCTTGGTTCAGACACCAGAGGCTTTTCCTTCGGCGATCAGGCACCATCTGGGGTAACATCATCTTCATAGCCTCAGTGTTAATTAGTGATGCGAAGCAATATCGAGTCAGGATCACGCGCTCCATCCGCGTGATGAGCAAGGGCCTCTCTCTGCAGCGCCGCTGAACCACCTTCGAGCGCTTCCTGGTCCACATCATTCTGGACACCTGCCGAGTAATTGTAACCATTCGCAGGGATGATATAGACCTCCATAGTTCTCTTCTGATTGCTCAGCAGCTCGAAGAGGCAGATATCACCCATCTTCAGATTGTTTTCTTCTACAAACTGTCTCCATCCACTTCCAAGCTTTCTATCGCAACGGTGGTCAAGGAACCGCACCCCCCACTTCTTGCCAAGCAGCTGAAGATCCATGTGCGGCTCCTCTCCAAGATATTTATTAGCATAGTACCTGGAGAAAGTCTGTTCACAAATTTGAACAGAAGATTTAGTAGATAATGGCATCAAGAGAACTCTATGTAAGATAACATGTTGACTGCTTCCTAAATTCGTGCGATAGTAAGAAGCAAACTGCATGTAAATTCAGAGATGACTGGTTACAAATCAACATTATCGAGAAGTGCTTTCATTAGTATTCCATAAGCAGCAGTTTACACTTTACACAGGCACCTACATGATCGGTGCAGAACACACATTAAAAAAAATAACGCACCAGAAAAAATCCTGAATCAACGTTGGTCTTGCTCATCACAGCAACAAAGATGGGGATCTCTGAGTGTATAGATTGGACCTTCTGCTTCACCACTTCCTTCTGAGCTGAAGTTAGTTTGGTCTTGCGCACGGTGATGTAACCGTCATTCAACTGCTCCTTCTGAGCTGAAGTTAATTTTGCCTCCTTCTTGACAATGGCATCCCGTCCTCCATGGCCATCTTCAGAGGAGAAAGAATCTCCTTCAAAAAGAAATGAAGATAGATTGGCCTTCTTCTTCCTGAGAATGTAATTGGAACCAGGCACATCACGTGTTCCATGGTTATCTTCAGAGGAGAAAGACTCTCCTGCGCCAAGAAAAGAGAACTACTAAATATAGCAATAGAGATATGAGAATGGTTTGCAAGGGAAGATATATCTATAATCGTAAACTGAGACCAGATGGCTCGGCGGAGGAAATATTTATTGCAGTGATTTTGCCTTGACATGACTCGTCCACTTCCATTTGGAAGTGCCGCTGCCTTTTCGTTGGTGGTGACTCTGGCAGTACCATTTGTATGGGCTGAGGATGTAAATGGGAACTTTTCACAGTCGTGTGCCTTTCTTGCACAAGAGGCGGAAAAAGATCCACAACTGAAAGTGCCTTCTCACAGCCAAGTTTATCAAAGATTATGACACTAAACTGGGAGTTTCCATTGTATCTGAGTACTATGGTGTCACCCATCTCTAGACCAAAGGTTTTAACGAATATGCCCCATCCCACTGTAAGGACAAGCTTTTCTTGGTTCTTGGCAACTGCAATAATGTAACTGCAACGGTTTTTTGCTTCAAGTATCATCTCTCTTCGGAACTCGCCCTTGAAACGCCGAACAAATTCTTCTGGGATGATCTGGAGAAAACAACCAATAGTTTTGTTTGAATGAACCGTAACCAGGATAAAAAGATATAGTCTCTATAATCAAAGCGAATTTGTCTGTTCAATATACCTGACAGCATGGTATAATTTGAACTATGAGGAAATTTTGTGCAAATAAATATACCTGAATGTGCTACAATGCTCGATTCAATCCAGGCATCAAATTAATATGAGACATGAGCAAAAGTTGCAAAGACTACATATAGTTGTGTATATGTCTCTAAAGCATTATATATCTCCACATAATCTAAAGTAGAAAGTAGAAAATCGTTGGTCTACAGAAAAACACCGAAGTAACTGATAAAAAGGAGTGTTACTGCATTTGGAATTTTGGATATAAATTTACCATCTCATGTTGAAAATCACCCATCATAACCATTAAGAAATATTTCTTTTCATCATCCAAGTTTGTGTAGTGATATTCAGTCCAGCTTTTGTATCTTTCAGAAGGCACATCTATCTTTTTAGAAGATCTGCAGTGCAAAATCCATTCGAAGTGAAATTTAGTACCAGGAAATGAAGGCATGAATAGTGAAGACTGGTATTTCACCCGATTTCATGTGCCTTGTTGGGATTTTCTTGGACCTGAGGCAAAAAAGGATCCACAACAACCGATAATGCTTTTTCACGGCCAAGCTTATCAAAGATTATGACATCAAACTGGCAGTTCCCATTGTATTTTAGTATTAAGGAATCACCCATCTGTAGATCATACTGTCCAACAAACTGCCTCCAACCCACTGTAAAGACAAGCTTTTCTTGGTTCTTGGCAACCACAATAGCGTGACTATAACCCTTTCGGCTTACTAGCTTGATCTCTCCTGGGATCTCACATTTGAAACGCCACACAAGTTCTTCTGGGAATATCTGCAGAAAGATAAAATAAAAAAGATTGGATGGATGGACAGTTTATAAACAAGATCCAAAAGACAGTAGTTACAATCAAGGTGTATCTTTGTCTTTATGATGCCTGGCTAGTATCTTACAAAAAAAACGAGGAAAATGAGTGTAGATCTTACCTGTGATTGCTGAAATAAAAACTATGTGGAATCTGACTGCGACGCAGAATTGAAAGTAGAAGATAGTTGAAACATCAATGGTCTTACAAAAATAGCACAGATAGATAATAGGGTTACCATCGCATCTCGGAAGTCACCCAACATAAGCACCAAGAAATGTTTCTCCTCATCATCCAAAAGTTTGTACCGATACTCATCCCATAGGTTCAATCTTTCTAAAGACGTGCACATCTTTTTAGCAGCCCCCCTGCAATGCAAAATTTATTAGCAATGATATATGGTATGAGGACATGAAGTCATGAACAATAAGCAGACATGTACTTTTTTTCTGTTGTACTTGACCTAATGCCATGCACTCCACAATGTGCATTTGGAACTTCAATTCTTTCTTCATTTTATTTATTTTTTGTGAAGGCTAGAAGCTGTAAATTAACCAAGTCCAAGCACCTCTTGACGAAGAAAGCCTACAAACAGGCCGAAGGGGTCGCCCTCCCCCGATGGCGCTCTGTGAGCCTAACTTGATACCGCACCTGCTCCGCATCACCGGAGTCAGGGATTCATTGTAACTGCGGCCGGATCAGTCACCGGGCATTGCAAGGGGACACCAGCAAACGGCAATCCGAGGCACGAGCTGTTTGCCCAGAGAAGAATGCGAAGGCCGGAGACTCATCGCCGCCGAAGAATCTTATTTACGAGACCACCAACGCCGCCTCAAGCCGACTCGGAAGTATTGTGGATAACTAGATCTGCCATGGATTTGTGGGGCGGCTAGGGTTTTATTTTCTTTTTGGCAGGGGAAAGGTATTTTCTTTAGTTAGAAGAAAGGAACTTTGATTCAAACCATAACAAATCGATCAGAACAGGATTTGGGATGGATTGGACAAGAACAAAAATCTCCATGAGAGACCACCAGATTTCTCTCCTCTGGCCGAGCGCCAACCTCACGCCGCTTCCTAACGTCGCCCCGATGCTCGTTGCGCCGCCGGCGGCCGATTCGCCTGCGTGTGGGAGAGCTCCCTCGGCCCCATCGAGAGCGCGTTTGTGCAGTGCAGACAAGGCGTGGCCGGCCGTCGCCGCTGGCCACCGGAAAGACGCATGTCCCTCGTCCCCCACACACGCATAAATGTACTTGTGTTACATTACTGATGGAGTAAGGGTTATGCGAATGCGATGTTGGATCCAGAATCACGCCAAGACCCAAGGAAAAGATGGTGAAAATCGCCTGGGTTATTTAGCACTAGCAGAGGAACGGAGGTAAACAGGGTTTTCAGAAAGAATCGCCCCCTCACCCGCAAAAGAAAAAGAAAAGAAAAAAAAGAGAAGAAAGAAACGCCCCCACTACCAATGGAGAACTAAATCGAAAGAAGCCGTTAGGAGATTTATTCTGGGATTGGACTACGATTAAGATGCTTAGATTTTACTATCTCGTGATTCTTACCTTGCTTATCCTGTCACCTTTGTCCTCCTTCTGGCCTCCTTCCGCCTGGCCCTGCTACTCTGCTAGTGCTAGTAGGATGTGACCACGCGCTGAGCGGAGAGAGCTCGTCCAGCACTTTGTTTCTTACAGTGAAAATAAACGACCTTAGCATTTGTTGTTTCACTGTCTTCATGACAACCGAGGCCCCGTGAGCTGCTTTTTATTTGAGTTAACGCGTTGTCTCTCAGCACGGTCATTTAGGATACGGTAGATACTTAAGCTGGAACCTGCGAATGTAAAGACATGAGAAATTTTAAGGGTTTAGGGTTTAGACATGCTTTAGCCCCCAGTTCAAAAGAAAGAATGAAAGGCATAAAGATTTTGAAGGATAATATTTCTATAAAAAAATCTTTGGTATTGTTCTGGTATTGTTTGGAACAAAGAAATTGCTATTCTACATTTTCTTTAGCCTGCATGCCTCGATTCATTTCTTGTTCCTTCCATTTTATTTTTTGCTGTGGGACTGTCAATATTGGATGCTGGTTTACCGGTAACTGTATTTTGTTGCTGGGGGGCTGTCAATGCTGGATGCTGGTTTGCCGGTAACTGTGTGCGTGGTGGTCTGGCATTGGGCACGTGTAAATGCATGGTGGTGTACGTGGTGCTTGCATGCTGCCATGCGTCCTGGCGTGGCCATCTGGCAGCTGCATGCTGTCTGTCTCCTGTTGCTGGACGGTGGCGCTCTAGCGCTGCCTGCCTGTAATCAACAACAAGAACAGTGCCACCAACAAGAAAGCATTAGCAGCCCACTGATGCCAGGGAATCCCGCAGCATCAGCGGCATGGCATATCCATCAATTTGAATTTGGCATCCATTGTTTTCCAAACGGCCAACGAAGGACTGGGTTCCACTATCACCACGATAACTTATCGAAAATAAACCGCGACCACAGAAGCAGCATCCAGAGGTGCAACAGGAAACTAAAAGGCAGCTATAACTACAGCCGGAGGAGTTCCAGGCCTGCCAAGATAACGAACAAAAAAATACAGAGGTAGATCGAGCACCACAACAGTTTCAAGTTTCTACCATACAGTGTAACCGAGGCCTTATGATCGATATATAGGATCGCTCGTTTAACCCCAGAGCGCAAAAACAGCAGTATGCATGCTTGGTTTAGACACCACGCTAGACTTTTCCTTGGGCGATCAGGCACCATCAGGGGCAACAGCATCATCTTCCATAGCTTCAGTTTTAGTGATGCGAAGCAACCTTGTGTCAGGATCACACGCTCCATTCGTATGATGAGTAGGAGCCCCTCCCCGGAACGCCGCTTCCCGGTCAGCACCATTCTGGAGACCTGCCCGATAATTGTCATCGTTTGCAGTGGGGATGATATGTACCTCCATGGTCCTCTCATCTCTCAGCAGTTCAAAGAGGCACATATCACCCATCTTCAGCTTGTTGTCTTCTACAAACCGTTTCCATCCATTTCCAAGCCTTTTATCGCAACTGTTTTCACGAAACCACACCGGCCACTCCTTGCCCATCACCTGAAGAGACAAGTGTCGCTTCTATTTAAGATATGCCTTAGCATATCGTTTTGGGAAAACCTGATTACAGTGGACAAAAGAGTTAGCAGATAATGGCAATAAAACTCTGTAAAATAGCATGCTCAATTGCTTCCTAAATTTGTACGATATTAGGAAGCAATCTCCAATCTGTATTCAAATTCAGAGATGGTGACTGATTATGAATTTACATTATTAGATAGCGTTTTCATTAGTATTCCACAAGCAGTACTTTACAGTTTAAACAGACACCTACATGATCGAAAGAAAATGAAACTCACCAGAAAGAATTCTAAAACAACGTTGCACTTGCGCATCACAGCAACAAAGAATGGGATCTCTGGTTGTATGGATTGGACCTTCTGCTTCACCACTTCCTTCTGAGCTGAAGTTAGTCTACTCTTGTGGGCGGTAATATAACGATCCTTCAACTGCTCCTTCTGAAATGAAGATCGTACCTTCTTCCAGACAATGCATTCGGAACCAGTCACTTCACGTACTTCTTCAGAGGAGACATCATCTTCTGTGCAAAGAAAACAGAACAATTAAATATTAGCTACACAAATATGATAATGATTTGCAAGGGAAGGCATAGCTATAATCGTAAACTGAGACCTGATGACCCGCCGGAGGAAATACTTATCACAGTGCTGTTATCTTGACATGACTTGTCCCTTTCCATTTGGAGGCGTGGTGACTCCATTGGCATCCCTTTCACTGTGCTAAATGGCTGCGTTTGTATGGCATCCCTTTTCGTTGGTGGTGACTAGGATAGAAATCAGAAATTTTCATAGTATCAGTAGCACTTGTGCGCCTTTCTTGCACGGGAGGCGGAGATGATGCCTTCTCACAACCAGATTCATCGAAGATTATGACATTAAACTGAGAGTTCCCATTGCATCTGAATACCATGGCGTCACTCATCTCTAGACCAAAGGTTTCAACGAAATTATCCCATCCCACTATAAGGACAAGGTTTTCATTGTTCTTGGCAACTCCAATTTCATAACTGCAACGATTTTGTGTTTCAAGTATCATCTCTCCTGGGAATTCGCCCTTGAAACACTGAACAAATTCTTTTGGGATGATCTGGAGAGGAACAATCAATAATTTTGTTTGAAAAATGGTTTGTAAACAGGATAAAAAAGATACTCTCTAATCAAAGCAAATTTGTCTGAGATGCCAAGGGAAATAAAGAAGAGTAGTATCATAGGAACAATGTGAATGCCAAAAGCCTATTATCCTTACTTTAAACTGTGAGGAATTGCAAACAAACATATATGAATGTGCTACCATGCTGGATTCAATGTTTTTGCAAAAACTACATATAGTTTGTGTCTCTAAAAGAATATATATTGCTATAGAATTTAAACAAGAAAGTAGAAATTTATTGGTCTTCAGGAAAACAACAAAATAACTGATAAAAGGAAGTGGTGCTGTATTTGAATATGAATTTACCATCTCATGTTGAAAATTGTCCATCATAAGCACCAAGAAATATTTCTTCTCATCATCCAAGTTTGCGTAGTGATATTCAATCCGGCTTTTTCTTCTTTTCCGAGGCACTTCCATCTTTTGAGAATACCTGCAGTGTGAAAGCCATTTGAAGTGAAATTTGGTGCCAAGAAATAAAGACATGAATAATAAAGTATAGTATTTCACCCGTTTTCATGTGCCTCGTTGCACCTGTCTTGGACCTGAGGCCAAAAAGGATCCAGAACAACCGATAATGCTTTTTCAGGACCAAGCTTATCAAAGATCATGACACTAAACTGAGAGTTCCCTTTGTATCTGAATATTAAGGAATCATCCTCCTGTAGATCATAGCTTTCAACAAATTGCCGCCAACCCACTGTAAGGACATGCTTTTCTTGGTTCTTGGCAACCACAATAGTGTGACAGTAACCATTTCGAGTTTCTAGCTTGATCTCTCCTGGGATCTCGCCTTTGAAATACGGCACAACATCTTTTGGGATTATCTGCAGACAGAAATCTTGATATCAATATATTACCTTTATAAAAAAAATCTACAGAAAAAATAGATTTTTTTGGATAGACGGTTTATGCGCAGATCCAAACGACACACTTGACCAGTATCTTAATGAAGGTGTGTCGTTTTTGCCTTTCTCATACTTCACCAGTATCTTAATCTTAAGAAAAACAAGGGAAATGGCTCTGGATCTTACTTGTGGTCCAATTTTTGTAAACTAACTGAATTGATTATGTGATCTTACTTTAGATTTAGTGATCTTACTTGCGGTCCAATTTTTGTGATTCACAGAAAAACAAGGAATTGACTGCAATTCACAGAATCTAAAGTACTGTACTAGATATTATTGTTCCTAAAAAAAAGCACAGATAGATAATAGGGTTACCATCGCATTTTGGAAATCACCCAATATAAGCACCAAGAAATACTGCTTTTCATCATCCAAATTCTTGTAGTGTTGCTGATCCCGCAGCTTGCAGCTTTCAAAAGACGTGCCCATCCTTTTAGCAGCCCCTCTGCAGTGCAAAATTAATTAACAGTGATAGGTGGTAAGAGGACATGATGTCATGAACAACAAGAAGACTTGGCACTAAAGTACAAAAAAGAAGACTTGTACTTGACCGGATTTCATGTACACCCTAAATGTGGATTTACTTCACAGAGGGAGCACTCCTCGATGTAGATTTGGTACTTTGATCCTTTCTTCTTTTTTTTCAAGGTCACAAGCTATATATCAACCAAGTCCAAGCTTTAAAAGAGCACCTCTTGATGGGAAATACACTTTGGTTTATGGTTGTATATACCCCCTATATGGGGATTTCTTTTTAATAATTAAATAAAAAGTCAAAATAGTTAAGAACTATTTTTAGAATAAACTTGACTTACGTTTGCACAAAAAAAAACGTTAACTTCATAGTGAAGAATACAAAATTTATTTGCTATTATAGGTCACTATTCACACTATTTTGGCTAAAATTTTGTTTTTTTTAAAGAAGTCAAAGGGAAATTTTCTTTTTGTGGAATTTTTCTCACGAGTATAATGGAAGGTTAAGTTTATTTCATATTTTTTTTATTTTTTATTGAATTACTAAAAAAATCCATATAGGGTGCAGATGTCCCATAGACTCTTGAGGAAGAATAATAAGAGTACAAACGGCCCGAGGGGAATTTTCCATCCTCTCCCGACATGCACAAATTTGGTGTCTTGCATTGAGCCTAGCTCGAAACAGCACCTGCTCCGAATCAGCATAGCCATGGAGTCATTGTAGCTGCAGCTGGGAGGTAATTAAACCGGACGTTGCCAGGGGCCTCCATTGCTTGTATCTGAACAAGAAAGAAAAAATCATAACTAATCGATCAGAAGTTCAGAACAGGATTTGCGATGGATTGGACAAGAAGAAGAAAAATCTCCATGAGACCACCCAATTTCTCCGGTCTGGCCGAGCTGAGATCATCCAGCTCTCCAACCTCACGCCGCCTCCTACCCTCGTCGTCGCTCCCATGGTCCATGGGGCCTCCCGACTGCGAACCGACGGCTCGACGTGGTAACCAGAACCCCCGATGCTCCCTCGACTGACGGCTCGTTACGCCGGCGGCCGATTTCCCGGCGTGTCGGAGAGCTCCCTCGACTCCACTGAGAGCGCGTGCAGTGCAGACACCGCGTGGCCATCATGGCCGCCGCATAAATGTACTTTGTATTTACAGTACTACTAATGGAGAAAGGGTTATGCGAATGCGATGTTGGATCCAGTATCACGGCAAGACCCAAGGAAAGGATGGTGGAAATCGTCTGGGTTATTTACCACTGGCAGAGAAGCAGAGGAAACAGGACTTTCACAAAAAGAATCTTCTCCTGCATTTTGAAATAATAAAAACGTCCTTTATTGAAAACAAAGAATCTTCTCATCTAATAGATGAGGCAAATCTTATGCCTCCATTTTGAGAAAAAACATGAAATCAGCCTCACCCCCAACCCTCATCGACAACTGTAAATCGAAATAAAGAAGCCACCCCGGGGAGTGGGAATACAATGCTTAGATTTTATCTCCCGATTCTTACCTTGCTTATCTTGTCACCTTGGTTCTCCTTCTTGGCCTTGCTTCTCTGCTTGTAGGATACGACGACGCTGAGCGGAGAGAGCTCGCCCGGCAGTACTGATCCAACTCCCCAAGACCTCAGCACTCATGTAAAAGGATAAAAGACCTCGGCATTTGTTGTTTCACTGTCTTCACAACAACCGAAGCGTGGCCTTTTTACAACACGGTAGATACTTGACGCGGTGTTTTATGGCATCATGTACAGTACGAGTATATAACTGTAAATCTGTAATAGGTGTCAATTGAAAGTATAGTACTCCGTCCGTATAACCGACTTCTGTTATACTCGTATAAAGACACCGATGCACGACACAAGATTACAAAGGGGCGACCGGATCTGTACCTGAATACTACTGCAGGTATGGGCAGAGCGGCGCGCCCGATTACAGGAAGAGTGTCTCTGTTTGACTGTTTCGTTGGCAGTTTTAGGTGGGTCGGATCTCTGTAGACTGTAGCGTCGTTGTTGACTGATGAGCTGAGCCTGCCTGCCTCCTTTCCTGCAGGCTTGCTGGTAACTGCACACGTGGCGGTCTGGTATCGGGGACGTGTAAATGCATGGTGGTGTACGTGGTGCTTGCATGCTGTCGTGTGTCCTGTATGTTGGCCATATGGCGCAGCTGAATGCTGTTTGTCTGTCTCCTGTTGCTGGACGGTGGCGCTCCAGTGCTCAGCATGGCATATCGATCAATTTGGATTTGGCATCCATTGTCTTCCAAACGGCCAGCGAAGGACCGGGTTCCACCATCACCACGATAACTAACGAAATAAACAGCGACCACAAAAGCAGCCTCCATACGTGCAACAGGAAACTAAAAGGCAGCTAAAACTACAGCCTCCATACGTGCAATGGATTAAAAGGCAGCTAAAACTACAGCCAACAGAAATAACGAACAAAATACAGAGGTAGGTCGAGCATCAGAACAGTTTCAAGTTTCTACTACAAATCTACTCCCTCCGTTTCGAAATATAAGTCAAATGTAACTGAGGGAGTACAATGTAACTGAGGCCTCATGATCGATATATAGGATCACTCGTTTAACCCACACCACGCCAGATTTTTGCTTCAGCGATCAGGCACTCAGGGGCAACAACATCATCCTCCATAGCTTCAGTTTTAGCGATGTGAAGCAACCTTGAGACAGGAGCACGCGCCCCATCAGCCTGATGAGCAAGAGCCCCTCTCTGGAACGCTGCTTCACGGTCAGCATCACTGAGACGTGCCCAGTAATTGACAAATTTCGCGCGGATGATAAAGACCGTCATGGTTCCCCTCTCATCGGTCAACAGTTTAAAGAGGCAGATATCGCCCATCTTCAGCTTGTTGCCTTCTACAAACTGCTTCCATCCGATCCTGAGCTTATTACCACCATTGTTTTCACCGAACCGCACCCCCCACTTCCTTTCCCGCCGCCGAAGACACATGCTTGGCTCCTCTCTGAGATATTTCTTAGCATAGTGTCTGGGAAAAGTCTGTTTAAAGTGACCAAAAGAGTTAGCAGATAATGGCAAAAAAACTCTGTAAAATAACATGTTGAATTGCTTCCTAAATTTGTACGATATTAGGAAGCAATCTTCAATCTGTATTTAAATTCAGACATGACTGGTTATGAATTTGCATTATGAGATAATGTTTCATTAATATTCCATAAGCAGCACTTAACAGTTTACACAGGCAGCTAGATGATCGATGCAGGACACACATTAAAAAAATGGAACTCACCAGATTGAATCTTGAATTGAGGTTAGACTTGCGCATCACAGCAGCAAAGATGGGGATCTCTGAGTCTATGGAATGGACCTTATGCTTCACAACTTCCTTCTGAGCTGGAGTTAGTTTGGTCTTGTTCACGGTAATGTAACCATCCTTCAACTGCTCCTTCTGAATTGAAGATAGCCTGACCTTCTTCTTCCTGACGGTGAAATTGGAACCAGGCACTTCACGTACTCCATATTCTTCTTCATCTTCACGTACTCCATATTCTTCTTCAGAGGAGAAACAATCTCCTGTGCCAAGAAATAGGGCTAAATATTAGCTACAAAAATATGAGAATGATTTGCAAGGGAAGATATATCTACAATAGTAAACTGAGACCTGATGACTCGCAGGAGGAAGTACTTATCACGGTGTTCTTGTCTTGACATGACTTGTCCGTTTCCATTTGGAGGCGTGGTGACTCCATTGGCATCTCTTTCCCTATGCTAAATGGCTGCGTTTGTATGGCCTGAGGACGAAAATGAGAACTTTTCACAGTATCAGTAGCACTTATTCGTCTTTCTTGCGCAGGAGGTGGAGAAGGATCCACAAAAACTGATGATACCTTCTCACAGCCAAGTTCATCAAAGATTATGACATTAAATCGAGAGTTCCCAATGTATCTAAATACTATGGTGTCACCCATCTCTAGACCAAAGGTCCCAACAAATTTCCCCCATCCCACTGTAAGGACAAGATTTCCATTGTTCTTGGCAACTCCAATTACGTAACTGTGGCAATTTTGTGTTTCAAGTATCATCTCTCTTGGGAATTCGCCCTTGAAGCGCTGAACAAATACTTCTGGGATGATCTGGAGAGAAACAAGCAATATTTTTGTTTGAAAAATGGACCGTAAACAGGATGAAAAAGATACTCTCTGTAATCAAAGCATATTTTGTCTGTTCAATATATCTGACATACCAAGGGAAATGAATAAGACTAGTATCTTAGTAACAATGTGAATGCCTAAAGCATATCTTTACTTTAAACGATGAGGACGCTTTTTGTGAACAAACATCACTAAACGTGCTACCATGCTGGATTCAATCCAAGCATCAAATTAACATGAGACATAACAAAAAAGTTGCAAAGACTATATATAGTTTGTGTACACCTCTAAAGCAATATATATCTCCATATAATTTAAATTAGAAAGTACACAAATCATTGGAATCATTGGAATCCAGAAAAACAACAAAGTAACTGATAAAAGGGTGTTACTGTATTTGAATATGAATTTACCATCTCCTGTTGAAAATCGCCCATCATATGCACCAAGAAATATTTCTTCTCATCATCCAAGTTTGCGTAGTGATATTCAGTCCGGCTCTTGCATCTTTCCGAAGGCACATCCATCTTTTTAGAAGACCTGCCGTGCAAAATATATTTCAAGTGAAATTTGGTACCAGGAAATGAAGCAGTGAATAATAAAGTTTAATATTTAACCCGATTTCATGTGCCTCGTTGCGCTTGTCTTGGACCCGATGCAAAAAAGGATCCAGAACAACTGATAATGCTTTTTCACGACCAAGCTTATCAAAGGTCATGACATTAAACTGAGAGTTCCCTTTGTATCTGAACATTAAGGAATCACCAATCTGTAGATCATAGTTTTCGATGAATTGCCGCCAACCCACTGTAAGAACAAGCTTTTCTTGGTTCTTGGCAACCACAATAGTGTGACCGTAACCATTTCGGGTTTCTAGCTTGATCTCTCCTGGGATCTCACCTTTCAAGCGCCGCACAACTTCTTCCGGGATTATCTGCAGAAAGATAAATCTTGATAAAGAAATAATTTTTTGATGGAAAGTCTATGCGCAAGATCCAAATGACACTAGTTATAATCGAGGTATGTCCTCTTTGCCTTTTTCTTACCTGACCGGTATCTTAATCTTAGAAAAAACAAGGATAATGACTTTCTTACTTGTAATTGCCCAAAAAAAACTATGTGGAAATTTGGTGTGAACTAACTGAGTAGTCTGCCTGTCAAAGGAATTGACTGCAACACAGAATCTAAAGTAGTACGTAGATAGTAGAAACATCATTGGTCTTAGAAAACACATATAGGTAAGAGGGTTACCATCGAATCTTGGAAATCACCCAACATAAGCACCAAGAAATACTTCTTTTCATCATCCAAATGCTTGTAGTATTGCTCATCCGGCAGCTTGCAGCTTCCAAAAGATATGCCCATCCTTTTAGCCGCCCCTGTGCAGTGCAAAATTAATTTACAGTGATAGGTGGTAAGAGGATATTATGTCATGAACAATAAGAAGATTTGTACTTGACCCGATATTCATGTACTCCTCAATATGAATTTGGAACTTTGATTCTTAAAAAAAAAGGGCACGTCTATATATAACCAAGTCCAACCTTTACAAGAACACCCTTTGATGAAGATAATAGAGTTACAAACGGCCCGAGGGGAATTTGTCATCCTATCCCAACCTGCATTGATGGCTTGCCTTGAGCCTGGCTAGATACATCACCTGCTCTGAATCACCATAGTCCATAGCCATGGAGTCATTCTGTCATTGTAACTGCAGCCGGGAAGTAACCAGACGTTGCCAGGGGACAACAACGACAACGACAATCCGAGGCACAGGCACGAGCTATCGACCTGAAGACGAAGGCGAAGACAGGACAAGGAGACACAATCCCACATAAACGCCGAAAGCACCGCTTCAGGATCTTATTGACGAGACCTCCGAAGCGACCGCGAACCAAGGCATAACCGCATAAGCATTGTTGTTTGACAACTCTTCCCCACAACCCGACAGACCGGATCTGTAAACACCAATACTCGCGTCCTGCGGCGACGCTAGAACCATCGTCGCCGCAACGTGGAAGGGCCGGAGTTACTTATTCCACCGCGCCAACGCCTCCACTGCCCAAACAATCGACACGAGGACACTAAAACCTAAAAAAGTAGACAGAGGCCACACGAGCGTGAAGATTCAAGGTCTCCTCCGCCTCCTGTCAACCGAAACAGGCAACGGGGGCGAGGGAGGCCGACTGAATCCGCCAGCGAGGAGGAGATCTGTGTGGTGGGCTGGTGGCTAGGGTTTGTTTAGGGAGAGGTCTATTCTTTATTTTTATTTTTTAGTTTGATTTGAAGAAAGGGACTTTGATTCAAGCCACAACTAATGGATGAGAAGAGGATTCGCCATGGATTGGACAAGAGATTTCTCCAGGAACCCAAGTTCTCTCATCTGGCCGAGCTGAGCTCGTCCCCAGCTCGCCAACCTCACGCCGCCTCCTATCCTTTTCCCCATGGCCCATGGGGCCTCCCCTCTGCCAACTGACGCCCCGACGTGGTGACCTGCAAGAAAGAAAAAAAAACGATTCTCCAGCACAAACCACCTCGCCGGCGGCCGATTCTCCGGCGTGTTGGGAGCTCCCTCGGCCCCACCGAGAGCACGCCAGGGCCACCACGGCCGTCGCGCTGTGCACCGGCATGTATCACAACGTCGCCGTCACACCCTCCCCCATCTCTCCACGCACAAATGTACTTGTATTGACCATGTTACTAACAAAGGGAAATGCGATGTCGCATTCAGAATCACGCCACCAAGGCCAAGGAAAGGATGGTCAAAATCATCCGAGTTACTACTAGTCTACTACTACCACTATTTAGCACTAGTAAAGGAACAGAAGAAAGAGGATTTTCAGAAAGAATCACCGCCGTCCCCAACCGCATCGACAACTGAATCGAAAGAAGCCACCCGGTGAGTCATTCTGGGACTGGAAATACGATGCTTAAGATTTTTATCTTGCGATTCCTACCTTGCTTATCCTGCCGCCTTTACTTCTCCTTCTCGCCGCCTTCGGCTGGTCTCTGCCAGTAGTAGTATGTGGAGTGACAACGCTGAGCGGAGGGAGCTCGTCCAGCTCCAGCAGTACCAGTCCAGCTTCTGAAGACCTCAGCATTCATTTTCATTCATGTAAAAAGAAAAAAGACCTCAGCATTTGCTGTTTCACTGTCTTCACGGCAACCGAGGCCCTTTCGTCTGAAATAACTCACCCTCAGTACTCAGCATGCTTTCCTACGAGCCTGTGTACTGCTAGCTGGGTTCAGGCCTGTGGCATGGGCAGACTAGCAGGGTAAAGGTGTGTTGTCAAATCGTGGCATGGCCTCTCTCTCTAAGAAAAGAAATTTCCAGGTATGGCATACGTGGTGGGAGTCTCCGCCAAACTTTTTCCGGAGGAAGCGGTCCGTGGGGCTCCGGTCAGCCTTCACCCTTCGGTCAACTATGAGGCTGCAGCAACTTCAATGCACGATCTCTGACAGACGTTTTGTTCGTTCGTTTTTTGTTCGTTTGAGGCAGGAAAATGGACAGAACCGTTCGCTTGCGGTTACGTGGCCATCGATGCGCTTAATCGGCACTTCTCGTCCTAAACCGTCCGAGTTTGTAGACTTCGATTTATTTAAAAAAACTTGCAAATAATATGAAAACATAAATATAAACATAAACGTCCATACGTCCATGGTACCCAAGTTCAAGATCGGTCTTAATTAAACTAAAACTTAATAAAAGACATAAAAAACTAGATAAAAGCCCGTCGCCAGTGGCCGCCGTCATCTTCAGGAGCCGCCCTCCTACTCATCGTCGTCGCTGATGAGATCAACGTAGAGAGGTGGCTGCAAAAGGTGGGCTGGCGGCCCCTGCCAAATGGGAGGCGCCGACAGCGTCTGCACCAACTCCTCCCGTGGCTCCTGCTCCTGCTCTGGTTACCGCGGCAGCATGGTTGACCATGGGCCGACACCCACTGAGTCAGCCATCTCTGGAGTCGTGCACGACCAGCTCACCACTGGCCCACAAGACGAGGGTTCCACGCGGCGATGGGCGGCTCCTCCACCACCTCCTCCGGCACCTTCTGTCGTGGTTCTAAGACTGACAGTAGAATGGGGAATAGGGATGTAGAGGCAAGATCCTAGCTATGGAGGAGTTGTACACGCGAGTTTTACGAGTTCAGGCCCTTCTCGGAAGAAGTAACAGCCCTACGTCTTGGAGCCCGAAGGCGATCGACTAGATTATATCCGTATGTGTTACAGGGGGTGCGAACCCTTTTCTCTGAGGAGGAGGGTGGCTTATATAGAGTTTGCCAGACCCCTCCCGCCCTCAATTACAAAGGGTTTAAGGTACATAAAGATGGAGACGTGATACGTCTCCAACGTATCTATAATTTTTTATTGCTCCATGCTATATTATCTACTGTTTTGAATGTTTATGGGCTTTATTATACTCTTTTATATTATTTTGGGGACTAACCTATTAACCCAGAGCGCAGTGCCAATTTCTGTTTTTACCTTGTTTTACGGTTTCGAAGAAAAAGAAAAACCAAACGGAGTCCAATTGACCTGAAACTTTACGGAACTCATTTTTGGAAGGAAAGAAGCCCAGAAGACTTGGAGTGCACGTCGGGGGATCTGTGAGGAGGTCACGAGGTAGGGAGGCGCGCCCTCCACCCTCGTGAGCCCCTCGTGGCCCCCCTGACGTACTTCTTCCGCCTATATATCTTCATATACCCTAAAAACATCCGAGGACATAATAGATCGGGAGTTCCGCCGCCAGAAGCCTCCGTAGCCACCGAAAGCCAATCTAGACCCGTTCCGGCACCCTGCCGGAGGGGGCAATCCTTCTCCGGTGGCCATCTTCATCATCCCGACGCTCTCCATGACGAGGAGGGAGTAGTTCTCCCTCGGGGCTGAGGGTATGTACCAGTAGCTATGTGTTTGATCTCTCTCCCTCTCTCTCTCTCTCTCTCTCTCTCTCTCTCTCTCGTGTTCTTGAGATGATACGATCTTGATGTATCGCAAGCTTTGCTATTATAGTTGGATCTTATGTTTCTCCTCCCCCTCTTATCTCTTGTAATGAATTGAGTTTCCCCTTTGAAGTAATCTTATCGGATTGAGTCTTTAAAGATTTGAGAACCCTTGATGTATGTCTTGCGTGGGATAACCGTGGTGACAATGGGTTATTCTATTGATCCACTTGATGTGTGTTTTGGTGATCAACTTGCGGGTTTCGTGACATTGGGAACCTATGCATAGGGGTTGGCACACATTTTCGCCGTGATTCTCCGGTAGAAACTTTGGGGCACTCTTTGAGGTCCTTTGTGTTGGCTGAATAGATGAATCTGAGATTATGTGATGCATATCATATAATCATACCCACGGATACTTGAGGTGATAATGGAGTATCTAGATGACATTAGGGTTTTGGTTGATTTGTGTCTTAAGGTGTTATTCTAGTACGAACTCTAGGGCTGTTTGTGACACTTATAGGAATAGCCCAACGGATTGATTGGAAAGAATAACTTTGAGGTGGTTTCGTACCCTCCCATAATCTCTTCGTTCGTTCTCCGCTATTAGTGACTTTGGAGTGACTCTTTGTTGCATGTTGAGGGATAGTTTTATGATCCAATTATGTTAGTATTGTTGAGGGAACTTACACTAGCGAAAGTATGAACCCTAGGCCTTATTTCCTATCATTGCAATACCGTTTACGCTCACTTTTATCACTTGTTACCTTGTTGTTTTTACAATTTCAGATTACAAATACCTTTATCTACCATCCATATACCACTTGTTTCACCATCTCTTCGCCGAACTAGTGCGCCTATACAATTTACCATTGTATTGGGTGTGTTGGGGACACAAGAGACTCTTTGTTATTTAGTTGCAGGGTTTCTTGAGAGAGACCATCTTCATCCTACGCCTCCTACGGATTGATAAACCTTAGGTCATCCACTTGAGGGAAATTTACTACTGTCCTACAAACCTCTGTACTTGGAGGCCCAACAACGTCTACAAGAAGAAGGTTGTGTAGTAGACATCAAGCTTTTTTCTGGCGCCGTTGCCGGGGAGGTTAGTGCTTGAAGGTATATCTTTAGATCTTGCAAACGAGTCTTTTAGTTTCTTGTTTTATCACTAGTTTAGTTTATAAAAGAAAACTATAAAAAATGGAATTGAGTTTGTCTCATACCCTTCACCTTTTTAATATCTTTCGTGAGTATGATGGAAAGGATAATTATGCTCAAGTTCTAGAAGAATAAATCTATAAAATGTTTGGCACTAAATATTTGAATGATGAGCATGATTGCAATGTTGTTAGTATGAATTCCTTGAATATCCATGATGCTAATGATATGCAAAGCCACAAGCTTGGGGAAGCTATGTTTGATGAAGATGATATTTTTTCCCAAGTTTTGATGAGCAAATTTATTATGATGAAAGCATGCCTCCTATTTATGATGATTATAGTGATAAAAGTGGATTTGGAGAGGTCATGACTTTATTTTGTGATGAATCCACTATTCCGGAAGAGGTTCCAATTGATTATGAGAACAAAGTTGCTATCTATGATGATTATTGTGATGACTTGTATGCTATAAAGAATAATGATATCCATGATACTTGTCATCATGATTTTAGTTTTCAATTGGATTATGCCTCACATGATAATTATTTTGTTGAGTTTGCTCCCATTATTATTCATTAGAAGAAATTTGCTTATGTGGAGAGTAGTAAATTTTCTATGCTTGTAGATCATGAAAAGAATGATTTAGGTGCTGGTTATATTGTTGAATTCATTCATGATGCTACTGAAAATTATTATGAGGGAGGAATATATGCTTGTAGGAATTGCAATAATATCAAGTTTCCTCTCTATGTGCTTAAAGTTTTGAAGTTATGCTTGTTTTACCTTCCTATGCAAGTTGATTCCTGTTCCCATAAGTTGTTTGCTCACAAAATCCCTATGCATAGGAAGTGGGTTAGACTTAAATGTGCTAGTCATATTCTTCATGATGCTCTCTTTATGTTACAATTCTTATCTTTTATGTGAGCATCATTGTCATTATCATGCCTAGCTAGGGGCGTTAAACGATAGCGCTTGTTGGGAGGCAACCTAATTTTATTTTTGTTCCTTGCTTTTTGCTCCTGCTTAGTAATAAATAATTCATCTAACCTCTATTTAGATGTGGTTTTATGTTTTAATTAGTGTTTGTGCCAAGTAAAACCTTTGGGAAGACTTGGAGAAAGTCTTGTTGATCATGCTGTCAAAAACAGAAACTTTAGCGCTCACGAGAATTGCTGTCATTTTTATTTGGAGAGTGCTATTTAGTTAATTCTTTTTGCAGATGATTAATAGATAAATTCCTCAGGTCTAGCAATTTATTTTAGAATTTATGAGTTTCATAAGTATACGTTTGATCCAGATTACTACAGACTGTTCTGTTTTTGACAGATTCTGTTTTCTATGTGTTGTTTGCTTATTTTGATGAATCTATGGCTAGTAAAATAGTTTATAAACCATAGAGAAGTTGGAATACAGTAGGTTTAACTCCAATATAAATAAAGAATGAGTTCATTACAGTACCTTGAAGTGGTGTTTTGTTTTCTTTCGCTAACGGAGTTTGCGAATTTTCTGTTAAATTTTGTGTTGTGAAGTTTTCATGTTTTTGGGTAAGGATTCGATGGACTATGGAATAAGAAGTGGCAAGAGCCTAAGCTTGGGGATTCCCAAGGCACCCCAAGGTAATATCCAAGGACACCAAAAAGCCTAAGCTTGGGAATGCCCCGGAAGGCATCTCCTCTTTCGTCTTCATTCATCGGTAATTTTACTTGGAACTATATTTGTATTTACCACATGATATGTGTTTTGCTTGGAGCGTCAATTTATTTTGTTAGGATTTTCTTGCTGTTATTTAGAATAATGTTTTGCATCTTTTATTTTAATAAATGTGGCATTGATAGCCTTTACTATGCCTATGTTACAGGTATACATGTTGCTGTTTGAAAACAGAAAGTTTACTGTTGTTGTAATAATTTCCCTAGAAAAGTCAGAATGTGATAAAATGTTGAAACCCTTTGCATATTAAGCTTTGATAAATTTACTACAGTGAGAATTTTCTTTCATAATTTTTGGAGCTAGGGAAGTATGGATGTTACTGCATTCTTTACAGACTATCCTGTTTGGGAGCGACTACAATAGAATCACAGCTTGTGGTGCAAAAATAGAAAAATGAATGTGGGCCGTCTGATCCAGTGTGGATGGTACAGATTCAAGTGGAGGGATCCTAGGGTACTTAATGTGCATTTTATGAAAACCCCCTTGCTAGTAGTTAGATGTAAAATAGACTTTTGCAGTAACTACCTCTACTTTTTCATGTCCAAACATTCTGTTCTTACTGGTAAGAATGCCATATCTTCTGACAAAAACAAATGCCATGTCTTCACAGCGTTCATTCATGCTCCTTCCCTTTGCACCTCTATTAAGTACAATAGTGGGTTTTACCATATAAACTAATTATGCAAGAAACTAGAACATGGCGGTCACTCAAGAGTATGTCAACATTTTTCAAAGATATTCGAGTACATGACAAAAATTAAGCCACCATCATAGGCACAGGCACTTTATGTTAAAATGGACCATTCCAGGCACAAATACTAATTTGTTTAGTACATGTCAAAGTGGAACATCCCAGACATAACAAAATACATTCATATCAAGTTATAAATAACATGACAGGATCAACAAGCCTTGCTAGTGAAAATTGCATCAGCTTTGGTACATAACGGGCAAGGCTAAGTCTGAAGGAGTATAATAATCATTGCTCAACAAGAATTGCCATTAAAAATTGCATCAACGTTGATATCTTGATGGCACACGACAGTTGCCTCTAGATGCAATGCTTCTTGTTCATCGAGCTTCTTGTCCTGTGAGAGATGGGACGGAGCAAATATGATTCAGTTAGTGCAAGTCCGTGTATGTGTCGTACATTCATACTTAAAACTTTTTAATCATGAGCTAATCAAATGCATTAACAACAGCATCTGACTGTGTTTCATGCACATATATACCACACTGAAGGAAAAATGGAGAAGAAATCGCATTCATCACAAATACAAAAGTATGTTTCTATGCTGGAATTCACAGACAAGCCAACTATTTTGTGGATAATCCTAACTTACCAATAATGAACAAATTATATAAACATTATTTATCTTGTATAGGAAAAACCACTCTAGTGCATTCTAGAGATTCGCCACAACCGGCAGAATTAGGCAATACAATTATTTAACTGTGCTATTAGAAATCCATCCTTTATAAAACCTTGGCATTTTCAAATAGCCTATTGTATGTACAAATAAGAAAAGAGCATATTGTACGATAAAATGGTGTGTTGAACCCTCGGAGCCATTGGACATTTTAATCACTCAAAACTGGTCATGAGTTTGACAAGAACAATATTAGCAGAGACTCTTCCTAATATAACCAGTGAACCATGTACCAAGTATAATAATAGACACATCACAATGTCTATTCCTGACATTGTGAAGCATTAACAAATATGTATGTTTTTCTACACTTAACATAACATCATCACTATAGTACTTTTTACTGAAAAGAACTCGATACTTTTTATTTGGTTACTCCACTAGGTCATCTTGTATGAAAAATATCTTGCAAGATTATTTGCAAGCACACTAGCTTGCAAAAGAATTGATTGGGTGCCTTGACAAAATTTTAACATGGCTTACAGATCCACACGGAATGACTGCCTGAACATCCATGTATAGAGCTAAGATCAGCAGACAGGGCTGTACATTCACATGTGCAACCTGTGGAGCTGCACAGGGCCCCCATTTTTTCTACGTACAGCTTTAGGAATTAAAGACTAATGGACCAGTAGACATCAAAGTAAAATGGACTAAGCGGCTGGCTGCTAGACTCCAAATTAACCACGGAACCACTCCAGGCCCAACTCCCACCTCCTGCACCTTCTCAAGAATAAAAAACATTCACTGGATCTCCTTATGGCCTGCCTAAGACTAACTCTAAGAAAATTGTACAACTGTACTAGTGATTACCTTTATTTCACGAATATACTAGGGTTATATCTTAATAAAAAATGTTATAGGCTTTGTACACATGGGTCTAAATTTTGACTTCGCACTGGGCCCCGTGTTTAGGAGGTACGGCCCTGTTAGCAGATTACAGGTTTCAACGATTATCTAAAAAGCATAATTTCATAAGTAGCAACGACGACAAACAAGAAAGGGGGTTTTATGACTATCCTACTGATGCAGATTACTGATGACATGCATTATATTATACCTTGTAATAACAAGAAAACTACAACATCTTGAGAGATATAAGTGAACAGGAAAAGAGAAAGGCATGTGTCATGGAAGAAGAATTAATCCTAAATCATGAACATGCATACTTGCTCTAGTGATAACAAATAGGTCAGTCAAATTGCAAGGCCAATGGTTTGGCATGGACATGGCACATGATAGGGGTGTATACTTTCCTATGAAACATGAATGAAGTCATGGAATTTAACATTGATAGACATAAGAAACTAAAGTACATAAATTTTGAAAGTGTGTGTACCTCTTGAGAGAATGATTGTTTCTTTTTCGGTATACTGGAATCATCAATGAGAAGCATTGAGGAATTAATGTTGATTTTGAGCACTGCTGACAAATTCCATGGCTGCAAACAATTTTTTAGCAAACAACATCGCACACAGGATTAACAGAATGTCAGGTGCATCAACATATTCTTTACTTTCTTAGACCGATGTTCTCACCTGATAGTGCTGGTGCACATGCTGAGATAATTGGAACTATCAGCTTTACTAAAGGCAACGTCGCACTGCTCCCCTCCATCACTGGATCTTGACGTGAAAGTTACAAAGTCAGGAGTGAGATCATTGCTTCTAGGCCAGACGTTAGGGAGAAATTATGTAGTTTAAACTTTAGTTCCTACTCTACTCCGATGCCTACCATCGGAGGAATACATCAGCGTGAGAACATATATTTCCGTAAGCATAACGCCCGAGGAACAATGTGGACCCAAAGAACACAGGAAATCAAATGTCTTCCCTGTGTGACAGTCACAATCTCTATAAATCCACTGTCCAAAAATACAGCAGCCTCACACATGCTTCAGAATCAAAGTACGGAGTAACCAGGCTTACATATGCTTCAGAATCAAGACACACAAAAGAGAGGTATTCAGTAATAAAGAAGATGCGTCCATATATGCTGAAACAATGGTACAAAATCAGCAGCACATACAACGATTTTTTTCCCATGACACCAGAATGATGCTCATTACCTCAAACTTGATCTGGTTTGGCATCTAAATTTCTTCTACAGCTTTGTCGCAAAAAAATGGCTACAGCTCCAAAGTGATCTGCAATATATATATAGGGAAAATGAGACCAGATTTCTTGCATCCAGGAAGGGGATTGGAGCTTGAGAGGTGGCTCGGTTTGCGGGAATTTCATGAGAGAACAAGCAAGGGGGTAGAAGAGGGGCCATCCGAGGGGGAACAGATGCACCACACAAGAAAGATAATAGCGAGGGGCAAGGGGAGTGAGGAATTTCTGCAAGGAAGTCAGCCGTGTGGTGGCTCTGCACTCTGTGAAGGAGGGAGGGGGAAGAAAGCTTGAGGACTGGTGGAACTCACCACCGTGGTCATGGATACGTCGCCGTTGCAAGGGGGTTCGCGGTCGGGCGGGCGGCGTGCTGTATCAGCGGCTACTGTCTAAGGAAGTAAGGAGTAGATCCTCTAGGAGCTCGCCAATCATCATCGGCGGGCGGCGGCATCGGCCTGGTGCGGCGGAGGGATAGGGTTGGAGGGGGCTTGCGCTGCCGCTGAGGGACTCGAAGAAGAAGGGTGTCAGGAGGAAAATAGTTAGGAGCGGGGGACTCGAATGGCAATTGTGCGCACAGATTCCACTCAGTACAATCTGTACCATGCATGATCCATCCGACGGCCCAGAGTCGATTTTTCTATTTTTGCACCTAGACCTCTTCTTCTGTTCTAGTCGTTCCCATCCTGTTTAGGCAGATTGCTGTTATGTTTGCATTGTTTGCATATGTTTGCTTCTTTAATAATTATATTTGAGGATAGGACTATTAAATATGCAGAGGCATTTAATATGCAATGTTGAATAACAATTTTAGTGATTCGCTACAGTAGAGTATGATAAGGTTTTGGCAATGGTTTATACTAACTTATCTCACGAGTCCTTGTTGAGTTTTGTGTGGATGAAGCTTTTGAGATTTAGGGAGACCATGATATTAGAGGAATTAAGGAGACACAAAAGCTCAAGCTTGGGGATTCCCAAGGCACCCCAAGATAATATTTCAAGAAGTCTCAAGCGTCTAAACTCGGGGATGCCCCAGTTGGCATCCTACCTTTCTTCTTTAACAATTATCGGTTAGTTTCGGTTGATCCTAAGTTTTTGCTTCTTCACATGATCTTGCCATTCTTAGAATGTCATTTTGTTTTGCTTTTATTGCTGTTTGAATAAAATACCAAGATCTGAAATTATTAAATGTTAGAGAGTCTTCATATAGTGGCATAATTATTCAATTACTCATTGATCTTCACTTATATTTTTCGGAGTAGTTTGTCATTTGCTCTAGTACTTCACTTATATCTTTTAGAGCATGGTGGTAGTTTTATTTTGAAAAAATAGATGAACTCTCATGCTTCACTTATATTATTTTGAGAGTCTTAAATAGCATGGTAATTTGCTTAAAATCCTAATATGCTAGGTATTCAAGATTAGTAAATTTTTCTTATGAGTGTTTTGAATACTAAGAGAAGTTTGATGCTTGATGATTGTTTGAGACATGGAGGTAATAATATCAAAGTCGTGCTAGTTGAGTAGTTGCGAAATTGAGAAATGCTTGTGTTGAAGTTTGCAAATCCCGTAGCATGCACGTATGGTAAATGTTGTGTAACAAATTTGAAACATGAGGTGTTATTTGATTGTCCTCCTTATGAGTGGCGGTTGGGGACGAGCGATGGTCTTTTCCTACCAATCTATCCCCCTAGGAGCATGCGTATAGTACCGAGGTTTTCGATGACTTGTAGATTTTTGCAATAAGTATGTGAGTTCTTTATGACTAATGTTGAGTCCATGGATTATACGCACTCTCACCCTTCCATCCTTACTAGCCTCTTCGGTATCGTGCATTGCCCTTTCTCACATTGAGAGTTGGCGCAAACTTCTCCGGTGCATCCAAACCTCATGATATGATACACTCTATCACACATAAACCTCCTTATATCTTACTCAAAATAGCCACCATACCTACCTATTATGGCATTTCCATAGCCATTCCGAGATATATTGCCATGCAACTTTCCACCGTTCCATTTATTATGACACGCATCATCATTGTCATATTGCTTTGCATGATCATGTAGTTGACATCGTATTTATGGTAAAGCCACCGTTCATAATTCTTTCATACATGTCACTCTTGATTCATTGCATATCCCAGTACCGCCGGAGGCATTCATATAGAGTCATACTTTGTTCTAGTATCGAGTTGTAATCATTGAGCTGTAAATAAATAAAAGTGTGATGATCATCATTATTAGAGCATTGTCTCAAGTGAGGAATAAATAAACAAAATAAAAAAAAGAAAGGCCATAAAAAGAGAAAGGCCATAAAAAAGATAAGGCCCAAAAAAAAGAGAACGCCCCCAAAAAGGAGAAGACCCAAAAAAGAGAAAGGCCATAAAAAAAGAAAAGGCCCAAAAAATAAGAGAAAAAGAGAGAAGGGACAATGTTACTATCCTTTTACCACACTTGTGCTTCAAAGTAGCACCATAATCTTCATAGTAGAGAGTCTCTCATGTTATCACTTTCATATACTAGTGGAAAATTTTCATTATAGAACTTGGCTTGTATATTTCAACAATGGGCCTCCTCAAGTGCCCTAGGTCTTCGTGAGCAAGCAAGTTGGATGCACACCCACTAGTTTCTTTTGTTGAGCTTTGATACATTTATAGCTCGAGTGCATCCATTGCATGGTAATCCCTACTCCTCGCATTGACATCAATTGATGGGCATCTCCATAGCCCATTGATTAGCCTCGTTGATGTGAGACTTTCTCCTTTTTGTCTTCTCCACATAATCCCCTCATTATTCTATTTCACCCAAAGTGCTATGTCCATGGCTCACGCTCATATATTGCGTGAAAGTTTATAGGTTTGAGATTACTAAAGTATGAAACAATTGCTTGGCTTGTCATCGGGGTTGTGCATGATGAGAGCATTCTTGTGTGACGAAAATGGAGCATGACTAAACTATACGATTTTGTAGGGATGAACTTTCTTTGGCCATGTTATTTTGAGAAGACATAATTGCTTAGTTAGTATGCTTGAAGTATTATTGTTTTTATGTCAATATGAACTTTTGTCTTGAATCTTTCGGATCTGAATATTCATATCACAAGTAAGAAGAATTACATTGAAATTATGCCAAGTAGCACTCCACATCAAAAATTCTGTTTTTATCATTTACCTACTCGAGGACGAGCAGGAATTAAGCTTGGGGATGCTGATACGTCTCCAACGTATCTATAATTTTTTATTGCTCCATGCTATATTATCTACTATTTTGAATGTTTATGGGCTTTATTATACACTTTTATATCATTTTTTGGGACTAACCTATTAACCCAGAGCCCATTGCCAGTTTCTGTTTTTACCCTATCTTAGGGTTTCGAAGAAAAGGAAAACCAAACGGAGTCCAATTGACCTAAAACTTCACGGAACTCATTTTTGGAAGGAAAGAAGCCCAGAAGACTTGGAGTGCATGTCGGGGGATCTGCGAGGAGGTCACGAGGCAGGGGGGCGTGTCCACCCCCCTGGGCGCGCCCTCCACCCTCGTGAGACCCTCTTGTCCCCCCTGACGTACTTCTTCCGTCTATATATCTCCATATACCCTAAAAACATCCGAGGACATAATAGATCGGGAGTTCCGCCGCCAGAAGCCTCCGTAGCCACCGAAAGCCAATCTAGACCCATTCTGGCACCCTGCCGGAGGGGGCAATCCTTCTCTGGTGGCCATCTTCATCATCCCGGTGCTCTCCATGACGAGGAGGAGTAGTTCTCCCTCGGGGCTGAGGGTATGTACCAGTAGCTATGTGTTTGATCTCTCTCTCTCTCGTGTTCTTGAGATGATACGATCTTGATGTATCGCGAGCTTTTCTATTATAGTTGGATCTTATGTTTCTCCTCCCCCTCTTCTCTCTTGTAATGAATTGAGTTTCCCCTTTGAAGTAATCTTATCGGATTGAGTCTTTAAAGATTTGAGAACACTTGATGTATGTCTTGCGTGGGATAACCGTGGTGACAATGGGTTATTCTATTGATCCACTTGATGTATGTTTTGGTGATCAACTTGCGGGTTTCATGACATTGGGAACCTATGCATAGGGGTTGGCACACGTTTTCGTCGTGATTCTCCGGTAGAAACTTTGGGGCACTCTTTGAGGTCCTTTATGTTGGCTGAATAGATGAATCTGAGATTGTGTGATGCATATCGTATAATCATACCCACGGATACTTGAGGTGACAATGGAGTATCTAGGTGACATTAGGGTTTTGGTTGATTTGTGTCTTAAGGTGTTATTCTAGTACGAACTCTAGGGCTGTTTGTGACACTTATAGGAATAGCCCAACGGATTGATTGGAAAGAATAACTTTGAGGTAGTTTTGTACCCTGCCATAATCTCTTCGTTCGTTCTCCGCTATTAGTGACTTTTGAGTGACTCTTTGTTGCATGTTGAGGGATAGTTTTATGATCCAATTATGTTAGTATTGTTGAGGGAACTTACACTAGCGAAAGTATGAACCCTAGGCCTTATTTCCTATCATTGCAATACTGTTTACGCTCACTTTTATCACTTGTTACCTTGCTGTTTTTACAATTTCAGATTACAAATACCTTTATCTACCATCCATATACCACTTGTTTCACCATCTCTTCGCCGAACTAGTGCGCCTATACAATTTACCATTGTATTGGGTGTGTTGGGGACACAAGAGACTCTTTGTTATTTGGTTGCAGGGTTGCTTGAGAGAGACCATCTTCATCCTACGCCTCCTACGGATTGATAAACCTTAGGTCATCCACTTGAGGGAAATTTGCTACTGTCCTACAAACCTCTGCACTTGGAGGCCCAACAACGTCTACAAGAAGAAGGTTGTGTAGTAGACATCAAGATGTTACTGATAACGCCTGTAATAAAGATACGTAATGACCATTAAAGCTATGACTTAATTCCCGACCGTTGTAGAGTGGAGTGGTTCTAGATCTTCTGGTAGTCGAGTGCTTATCTATACGGTCGAGTGTCTTCGAGACTGTCGAGTGGAACATAGCTTCATGGTCGAGTGGATGGTGATTTTTCTTCGAATGCTTCTGGTTCCTTTAGAGATGCCCTTGGGGAGAGTATCTTGGACAGATCCATGACCCTACCCTAGGTACATAGCTTCATCATTAGCCCCCGAATGGATCAAGGTTTGAGTGAGGAAGGAGTTGAGAACACTTCCGACTCATTTTTCGTGCTATGAATATATCTTGTTCTGGATCAATGAACTAAGGGGACAATACCAACTTCTTTTTCAGTCGCCTTGATCCATTCTTAGCTTTTGTCGAGTGAATTTTTACCGAAGAGTTTCGAGTGATGATGTGGGGGATGTCTTCCGTCTGATAAGTTGTTCTGCTGTCCGCGGATTTCGCGGGATTTGAATTTTGGGAAACGCGCCGGACGGGCAAGGCCGTGGTAATCAGGACGGATTAGGTAGGTCACCTCAATTCCCGTGCCACCTTTTTTGCCACGTATCACGCACGTGACTGTTGCGGGATTTGATAAGATCGTCCGGGCCTACAAGTCAGTCACTCGAAAGTGTCCTTATAAAAGGCATCGGACCGGGCTTTTGAACAGTGCGCCCTCATTCTCCTTCTTCTTCCTCATATTTCTCCACTGCACCTACTTTTGCTCTCGGCGTCGTAGCCCCTCTCGGACTTGATCCGCTACCATGGGAAAGGAGAAGACGGTGGCGTTGGAGCGCGCAAAGAAGGCGACGGCGAAGGCGAAAGGAAAGAGGACCAGCCGGGGTGGATCCTTGTCAAGGTCCGGCCTGCCGCCAGGCTGGATCCAGGGCGACTGGATCCGCTCGACGATCAACCAAGACGACCTCGACGATCTGGTTGAGGGGGGACCGATCCCCCACGAATCGGCGCGGCTCACGGGGAACGAGACCGAGCCGCGGCCGCAGAAGGGTGAGTGCGTTCTCCTCGCCACTCATGTCGACCGCGGGTTTTCTTTGCCTCCCCACCCTTTCTTTCGTGGTTTTTTGAACTTCTTCGAGGCTCAACTCCACCACTTTACTCCAAACACCATTGTGTACCTTGCTGCCTTCGTGTCAATGTGCGAAAATTTCTTGGGTTGCCGACCGCACTGGGGTCTCTTCAAGCACATATTCACATGTCGCTCCCAGTCGGTCAAGAAGGCCAACCCGAGTGACGAGAGGACGCACATGATACAGATGTGCGGGGGCCTTGGAATCCAAATGAGGAATAAGAGCACCTTCCCAGCTATGATCCGACTCGGTCCAGGGCTGGCAGTCGACTTGGTTTTACTGCAAGGACCAGCCGACCCCGGGTCAGTCGACTGGACTTCCCCCCTTTTCCTTGGCTTGAGTGGAGAAGCTCTCCTCCTTGAGGGTGATCCCGGAAGAGAAGGCGCAGGTGAAGGTGTTGGTCGAGCGGGTCATCCAACTTGTCCGCGACGGAGTGACTGGTATGGACCTGCTGGAGGTCTTTCTCAGTCGACGCATCCAACCACTCCAAGCCCGTGACCATCCGATGTGGATGTACTCGGGACTCGAAGACTCCACTCGGATCCACCTAGAGGACGTTTGTAACGCCCCGAGACCGATGCTTTAGTTGCCCTTCCATTTTTTTAGTTGTTGACGTGTATTTACTAGGTTTGTTGCATTATCATAATTGGTTTGCATATTTCATTCATATATGTTTATGCCAAGATCATGTTGAGTGCCTTGTCATTTTTGCTTCTTGCATCATGTTCATCTTTTATTATATTGCATTGTGCCATCCTTGTTTGTTTGCCATGGTCATCTCACTTGCTTTGATTCATGCTTCATGATGTGATATGGCCTTTGTCGTTTTTGTTGCATTTGCATCATGATCATCATTGTAGTGTACATATTTCTCATGTGCTTGTTATCTTTGTGAACTCCTTCTCCTTCATCTTGTTTGTTGTTCCATCTTGCCCTTCCATCTAAACCATCATCTAGTGCAACACCCCATGACTAGCTTCTTCTTTTCAATTGTCACACATTTATTGCAAGTGGCATTTTCCTGTCCCAGTAAAGTGTTCACTTATTTCCTGTAAACCTTTACATGACTTTTACCTCTCTGTCAAATTTCATTTATTTTGGAGTTGTTTTGGTTGGGTTCAAAAATGACTCAAGTTTGAATTTAATTCAAACTTGGATTTTTTTCTACCTCTAAAAATTTCCAAGTCAATTCATTCAAATCATGTATAAATCCAGGACTCCATATATATTTCTGTCTCTGAGCCTTTCCTTCCCAAAACTCCTGCCCTTTTCAATCTTGGAGGTGTCTATTTGTTTTTAGGCAGAATATAAGAAAGGAAGGAAGGCCTCAATCCCAGCCGAAGCCCACCTGGGACTTTCTTTCCCCGGCCCAGCCGAGCCGAACAGCCACCTGCTCCCTCCCTCACGGCGTCTCCTTCCTCCAGAGTATAGCAGCAGCAGCGCCGTGAGCAGGAGGCTCACGGATGTCGAGGTCTCGCCATCCGCACCCCTCCTAGCCACCTATAAGAAGTCTCGCTTGGCGTCCGTGCCCCTAGGGTTTCCCTCTCACCGCCGCCACCCTTTTCCTCCCCTCTGTTTCTCCTTCTTCCTAAGGAAACAGAGGAGCAGAGAACCACCGAGCATGTTCCGCCGTCGTTTGTGAGGCCTCCTCGTCGTCTTCTTCAACTTCAAGCAAGTCCAGGAGCAAGAAGGGTCCAAGGGCACCGCGATCTTCTTCCTCTACTTCGCCTGCTTCCTCTGCATCGCCAAGTCCCGCGCCTGGCGTCCTCCCCTGCTTCCTTCTTCCTCGGACAGGAACCGCGTCGGGTTCAGAGGTCATCCGCGTCGCTGCTGGTTCGTCTCCGTGGCCGTCTGCGTGTCCTAGGGTGAGCTAGGTATACCTGCTTCCCTTCCTTTTCTTCCTGTCGCGTTTAGGTCACCGGAGTCACTACTAGATCCATGCCATCGTCGTGCCATCGCTGCTCCGGCGAATCTCTAAAACTTTCAGAGAAACGCTGCCGTGCCCCATCGGATCTTGTCCCAGCTTGCCTCGCTCGGTCCCCTGCTTCGCTTCACCTCGTCGCCTCGCTGCAGCCTTGCCTCAAGTGCCGCACGCACGCCCCGCTGCATGCCTGCACGCCCCGCCGTGGCCATGGTCATGGCCGAGCACCTCGACCTGCAAGCCCGGCCCTATCTCTCTGTCTTGCTCCGCTTGGTTGAGACCCAATGCATGCATCTTCAGCGAGTCGACACACTTCACCAACACTCATAGAAGCCCCGCATGCACGCGAGCATCTTGCAGTGCACCCCCCTCCTTTGTCCGCACCCGCGCCATGCTCGCGTCCTTGCTAGTTTTTCTTCGCTCACGCCCAGGAGCTGTCGCATAGTCGCACGTCGTGCCTCGACCGGGACGAGCTTCTGCTCGAGGCTTATGCTCCGGCCCCTCTCGCAGCTCTCCGTAAGCACGCGTGCACCGTCTTCTGTTTCCGCACGCCCGCCGCAGGTTCATAACCCCAATGGCCGTCGCTTTTGCCTGCCCTCACCGTCGGTTGTCGCCGTGCAGCTATGGCCAAGCTCGACCCGTTCCTGTATAGCTCAAAATAGACTGGGAGCTCGTTTTATCACGAACGCATACCTAGCCCAGTGGCTAGCGCAGCTAGTATCCAACCAGGAGGTCTGGAGTTCGAATCTCAGGCGCCTCTATTTCTTTTTATTGCCCTGCTTTCTCTCTCATACTCTTTGGGTCCGATCTGCTACCGGGCTTGCACAGTGCATTGAATCGGGCCCGTGCATATTTTTTTCAGTATGTGCATTTTACCATTTCCCAGTGCATTCTTATTTACAGTAATGCCATCAATTTAAAATGCTCATAACTAAATATCCATACATCCAAATGAAACATGTCATATGTGCATCTTGCTCAGTTTTTCATGTTCTTTAACAATATGCAACTTTCATCCCTGTTAAAAAACTGATTAAATTTGTTGTTTGCATTGTTTTGCACAATGACATGTTAAAATAGTTTATTTCATAACTTAATAACTGTAGCTCGGTTTTAAATAATCTTTATATGTAAATGGGGTAGAAAAATGCCTAGTTTAACATGGTGGCATCACTTTGCATGTTTAACAATTATAAAATATGGTTTAGGTAGAACAGTACCAAATTTGAAATATGCATATGGGGGATTTTTCGGAATTGTTATTTGTGTGCTTCTTTCCGGTGTTGCTTCTTCGGGTTGGTTCCGATAACATCGCGTTTGTGAGGAACCGTTCGACTACGTCCATTTGTCTTCTTCATGGACTCGTTCTTCTTCCTTGCGGGATTTCAGGCAAGATGACCATACCCTTGAAATCACTTCTATCTTTGCTTGCTAGTTCCTCGCTCTTTTGCTATGCCTATGCTGCGATACCTACCGCTTGCTTATCATGTGTCCCATATTGCTAAGCCAAGCCTCTAACCACATTATCCTAGCAAACCGTTGTTTGGCTATGTTACCGCTTTGCTCAGCCCCTCTTATAGCGTTGTTAGTTGTAGGTGAAGATTGGAGTTTGTTCCTTGTTGGAACATGTATATTTTGTTGGGATATCACAATATCTCTTATTTAATTAATGCATCTATATACTTGATAAAGGGTGGAAGGCTCGGCCTTATGCCTGGTGTTTTGTTCCACTCTTGCCACCCTAGTTTCTGTCATATCGGTGTTATGTTCCCGGATTTTGCTTTCCTTACATGGTTGGGTTATAATGGGAACCCCTTGACAGTTCGCCTTGAATAAAACTCCTCCAGCAAGGCCCAACATTGGTTTTACCATTTGCCACCTAGCCTTTTCTTTCCCTTGGGTAGGCCTGCCCAAGGGTCATCTTAATTTTAACCCCCCGGGCCAGTGCTCCTTTGAGTGTTGGTCCGAAATGGGCAACCTGTGGGGCCACCTCGGGGCAACTCGAGGGCTGGTTTTACTCGTAGCTTGACCTATCCGGTGTGCCCTGAGAACGAGATATGTGCAGCTCCTATCGGGATTTGTCGGCACATCTGGGTGGCTTTGCTGGTCTTGTTTTACCTTGTCGAAATGTCTTGTAACCGGGATTCCGAGTCTGATCGGGTCTTCCCGCTAAAAGGAATATCCTTCGTTGACCGTGAGAGCTTGTGATGGGCTAAGTTGGGACACCCCTACAGGGATTTGAACTTTCGAAAGCCGTGTCCGCGGTTATGGGCAGATGGGAATTTGTTAATGTCCGGTTGTAGAAAACCCGAAGTTGATCTTAATTAAAATACATCAACCGTGTGTGTAGCCGTGATGGTCTCTTTTCGGCGGTGTCCGGGAAGTGAACACGGTGTCGGTGTAATGTTTGACGTAGGTTGTTCTAGGATCACTTCTTGATCATAGATGTTTGACCATGCTTTTGCCTTCTCTTCTCGCTCTCATTTGCGTATGTTAGCCACCATATATGCTAGTCGCTTGCTGCAGCTCCACATCATACCTTTACCCTTCCTATAAGTTTAAATAGTCTTGATCGCGAGGGTGTGAGATTGCTGAGTCCCCGTGACTCATAGTTTACTTCCAAAACCAGCTTGCAGGTGCCGATGAACGGTACGGATGACGCAACCGAGCTCAAGGAGGAGCTCGATGAAGATCATGTTTGTTATGTTGTTCCGTTTCCAGTTGATCAGTAGTGGAGCCCAGTTGGGACGATCGGGGATCTGTGTAGAATTTGGGGTAGTCTTATTTTATTTTGGTTCCATAGTCGGACCTTGATTGTATCTGGATGATGTAATGCTTTATTCATGTATTGTGTGAAGTGGCGATTGTAAGCCAACTATGTACCTTTCCTTTTATTGTATTACATGGGTTGTTTGCGAAGATTACCTCACTTGCGACATTGCTTTCAATGCGGTTATGCCTCTAAGTCATGCTTCGACACGTGGGAGATATAGCCGCATCGAGGGCGTTTCAAGTTGGTATCAGAGCCTTCCCCGACTTTAGGAGCTCCCCTGCTTGATCGAATTGCTGGCGTTGTTGAGTCTAGAAAAAAATTAAGTCATTTAGGATTATATATATCGGAGAGTAGGATTGTTTTTACTCCTCAGTCCCTTCGTCGCTCCGGTGAGGCCTCCTGACATAGAGTTTTGACTCTTCTCTTCTCATTTCACTAAAAAAAATTAGGATCACGCAGGTATCTTGGAATCGTTCCGATGGTTTTGTGACGAGAACATTGTTCTTGGTGCCTCCTGACATTTAAGGGTTGTGGCCGTGTCCCGGGGAGTTGAGCTCCGAGGTGTTGTCGTCACAATTTTATCATTGAGATTCTGGAATACCTGAGTTTCGCCGACATAAAAAATCTCTTTTATGCAGTTGTTGGTGAGATAACCTCGATGCCACCCAGTACTGGGGCGGGAGTTCGGGAGTATTGCCATAACTCGTATAACGGATGCTTTTCGAAGGTTGAGGTAAACGATTTCCGAAGGTTTCTTGGTTATGTGTTGAAGGATGGATACAGCTGGATGTAGGATTTGCTAGTTTTGGGTGAGATATTATGCTTCCCCTGTATCCCCAACACCTGATTGCATATCCGGAAAATTTCAGGAGTTCATAAGTGGGAATTCAAATAGCTCCTAGGATATCTTTCTGACAGATGTACGATACGAAATTGGGGTTCGACGTCTAGTGGTCCGCCTATCCACGGTTGGTTTTACAGTGGTCTCATTGTGTCTTAAAGAGTCCTTGGCTATGCCGACTCGGGGACGCTTTGTATGTCATGCGCACTGCCTTGTACATGATGGTGTTGTACGATCGAGCCCGTGTAGGCCGCACCACAAAAACTTCGGACGAAATCTCTATCATATGTTTGTTCCGGCTTATTTTGCAAGTCAATCCTTTGTTTTGTTTTCAGTTGTGGTATTCGAGTTGCTTCGAAGTCAAATGTTGATTCCATACCTTTCCTAAGCGGTGTTCTCATACTCCGAGGTGAATACCAATCCTTCTCGTTATCGAGATTGTCATGTCAATTCTTTTCAACCGGTGTGCCCCTCTTCAAGTGGATTCGATCATTTCAACATCAGCAAGATCAATTATCAGTCTTCTCAATGGTGTTGCTTAATCCGTCCCAAATTGCCTTTGTTTTTTCCCACCCTCCCACCCTTGTCTCTTCAAGGACTCAGATTTCTTTATCAAGTATCCAACTTATGGATGTGAAGTCTCTCCATTCTTTTCAATCAACGTTCTTACCCGGTGATTCTCATGAAGATGCTCCACAAGTTCATCATTCTTCATTCTTTTCATCTCTGGTGGATTCAAGTCAAGATTTGTCGATTATATCCTTTTATCGTTTCAAATACCTTCTCATGTCGGTGCACCTCTTAATCATCCACTCCTAGCTATTCATTTGTTCCGGAGTGCTGAAGATATCTCAGAAGATTCGTGTTTCCACTCTGCTTTCGTTCAAGCTCTTTCGAGATTGTTATCTCATTCAAGCCATTTAATTCAATCGGTGCATCTCTCTTTTCAAGTAATCATCTCAATGGTGTATCTTTTGAGTGGGCCCTAACCCACAGGTCTTTTCCCAGGATCTTACCTGACTCTTGTTATATTCCCGGAGCTATTCTCAAATTCTTTTCTAAGTTTGACGTAAGAATGAGTTATCATCAGTCAATTGCCTTTCTCCAAGATCTTTCAAATTCATTTCATCGTTGGTTCAACCTTTCTAATTTCCATTCCAGAGTGCCTCAACAACTCAAGGTGGTGTTTCTCATCGTCATTCTCAGATTTTGAAGACCAAAGAAGAGTTTTCCTTCAAATCTTATCCGTTCTCCCAAAGAGTCGTGATTCTAGCTTGATGCCGTCCTCTCATAATTGCTTTTGATTGTGACAACTCTTTTCACCCATCCGGAGAAATTCAAGAGTCTTTTCAGTTTGATTCTCCGGAGGCCATCATCTCAGAAGTATTCATCTCAGCTTTCAGCTCTCGTTATCCAAACCTTACCGGTGCATCATTCAATATTCTCTAATTAGCTCGTGATATCTTCGTTTCAGTTGTATCTAAATCCCAGCAAGGATCCTCATTCGTTCTCTAATTCTTATGGTGATTCATCCCTTTACTTCGTTCATTTTCAATTCTTACGGTGGTTCGTTCAAGAGTTCTCTTCCTTGGTTATCATATCAATTCATTCGTTGTTTCCAAATCCTACCGGTGGTTCGTTGAAGACCTTCTCAAGTTTGCGCTATATCTATCTTAAATCCTTTCTACGAGAATAAGTAGTATTCCAATTCCATTGCTTGTCATCAATTTGAATTGGTGAAGGATAAGCATAATGTAATTCTTATTCTTGTTTCATCGTGTGAAATCAATTCTCTATTCCGGAGGCTCATCAAATTCCTGATTTCAATTGTTTCATCTTCTCTTTTTCTCGGAGTTCCAACCTTTTTCAATTATTTCACCACGGACATTCATCTAAATCATCGCAAGGCTTCACCTTGTGTTTTCAACCTCTTTTTCTTCCGTTTGACCATTCTTTTGTTTACCGGAGTTCTTCATGAAGGTTCTACATGATGGTTCATCAAGGATTTAATTTCGTCTCTAAGTGTTCATCAACATTCTTTTTAGAGGAGCTCAAGCATTCTTCATCTCACAATCCGGAGTGGAATTCTTTCTACCGTATCAGGAGGTGGTATTATGTCATTCTTGATAATCTGAGTTCATGTTTCATGATTCACATGTTGTTAAGAATGAGGTATTTTAAATCCACCAATCTCTTCATTGGAATTATCTTGGGTTATATTTCACCTAAAGCTTTTCCTTAAGGATTGTTGCTATTTATGGTGCTCACAAATAACCCAAGTTCTTCATTTATCCTCCCGGTGATATAGTTTCTCATCTCCTTGTTCATATCAATCCAATCGCTTTTCGTGAGTGGCAGCTTGTCACCTCATAATTTTGAGATATATTCCATAAGGCAATGTCAAGCCTTTTCCTTTTCGTTGTGGATAATCCAACAACTCCATTCCAGCATTTCTTGTAAGCATGCTCTCTCAAGATCTTGTTTCCCTCCGTCCATTCCATTCCATTCTTTCATTTCTTCCGGAGGCTTTGTGATGCTGTTCTTTTCGGACATCATCTCGAATTTGTGAAGACCATGTTTTTTTCCTTTGCTTATCCATTTAACCAGAGTGTTTTGCCCTTTTGCTCAAGTCCTTTTCATCCTATCAAGTCTCTCATCTCTTTTCAACCGGAGTGCTACCCAAATCGGTTCGTTCTTATTCCTCTTTCTTATCGGAGTGCTTTCAACTTCGTTCATCATAATTTTTTTGCACATTTCATTCATATATGTTTATGCCAAGATCATGTTGAGTGCCTTATCATTTTTGCTTCTTGCATCATGTTCATCTTTTATTATATTGCATTGTGCCATCCTTGTTTGTTTGCCATGGTCATCTCACTTGCTTTGATTCATGCTTCATGATGTGATATGGCCTTTGTCATTTTTGTTGCATTTGCATCATGATCATCATTGTAGTGTACATATTTCTCATGTGCTTGTTATCTTTGTGAACTCCTTCTCCTTCATCTTCTTTGTTGTTCCATCTTGCCCTTCCATCTAAACCATCATCTAGTGCAACACCCCATGACTAGCTTCTTCTTTTCAATTGTCACACATTTATTGCAAGTGGCATTTTCCTATCCTAGTAAAATGTTCACTTCTTTCCTGTAAATCTTGCTACATGCCTTTTACCTCTCTGTCAAATTTCATTTATTTTGGAGTTGTTTTGGTTGGGTTAAAAAATGGCTCAAGTTTGAATTTAATTCAAACTTGGATTATTTTTCTACCTCTAAAAATTGCCAAGTCAATTCATTAAAATCATGTATAAATCTAGGACTCCATATATATTTTTGTCTCTGAGCCTTTCCTTCCCAAAACTCATGCCCTTTTCAATCTTGGAGGTGTCTATTTGTTTTTAGGCAGAATATAAGAAAGGAAGGAAGGCCTCAATCCCAGCCGAAGCCCACCTGGGACTTTCTTTCCCCGACCCAGCCGAGCCGAACGGCCACCTGCTCCCTCCCTCAAGGCTTCTCCTTCCTCCAGAGTATAGCAGCAGCAGCGCCGTGAGCAGGAGGCTCACGGACGTCGAGGTCTCGCCGTCCGCACCCCTCCTAGCCACCTATAAGAAGTCCCGCTTGGCGTCTGTGCCCCTAGGGTTTCCCTCTCGCCGCCGCCACCCTTTTCCTCCCCTCTGTTTCTCCTTCTTCCTAAGGAAACAGAGGAGCAGAGACCCACCAAGCGTGTTCCGCCGTTGTTTGTGAGGCCTCCTCGTTGTCTTCTTCAACTTCAAGCAAGTCCTGGAGCAAGAAGGGTCCAAGGGCCCCGCGATCTTCTTCCTCTACTTCGTCTGCTTCCTCTGCGTCGCCAAGTCACGCGCCTGGCGTCCTTCCCTTCTTCCTTCTTCCTCGGATAGGAACCGCGTCGGGTTCAGAGGTCGTCCGCGTCGCTGCTGGTTCGTCTCCGTGGCCGTCTGCGTGTCCTAGGGTGAGCTAGGTATACCTGCTTCCCTCCCTTTTCTTCCTGTCGCGTTTAGGTCACCGGAGTCACTACTAGATCCATGCCATCGTCGTGCCCTCGTTGCTCCGGCGATTCTCTGAAAATTTCAGAGAAACGCTGCCGTGCCCCATCGGATCTTGTCCCCACTCGCCTCGCTCGGTCCCCTGCTTCGCTTCACCTCGTCGCCTCGCTGCAGCCTTGCCTCAAGTGCTGCACGCACGCCCCGCCGTGGCCATGGCCGTGGCCGAGCGCCTCGACCTGCAAGCCCGGCCCTATCTCTCTGTCTTGCTCCGCTTGGTTGAGACCCAATGCATGCATCTTCAGCGAGTCCACACACTTCACCAACACTCATAGAAGCCCCGCATGCACGTGAGCATCTTGCACTGCACCCCCCTCCTTTGTCTGCACCCGCGCCATGCTCGCGTCCTTGCCAGTTTTTCTTCGCTCACGCCCAGCAGCTGCCGCATAGTCGCACGTCGTGCCTCGGCCGGGACGAGCTTCTGCTCGAGGCTTATGCTCCGGCCCCTCTCGCAGCTCTCCGTAAGCACGCGTGCACCGTCTTCTGTTTCCGCACGCCCGCCGCAGGTTCATAACCCCAACGGCCGTCGCTTTTGCCTGCCCTCGCCGTCGGTTGTCGCCGTGCAGCCATGGCCAAGCTCGACCCGTTCCTGTATAGCTCAAAATAGCCTGGGAGCTCGTTTTATCACGAATGCATAGCTAGCCCAGTGGCTAGCGCAGCTAGTATCCAACCAGGAGGTCTGGAGTTTGAATCTCAGGCGCCTCTATTTCTTTTTATTGCCCTGCTTTCTCTCTCACACGCTTTGGGTCCGATCTGCTACCGGGCTTGCACAGTGCGTTGAATCGGGCCCGTGCATATTTTTTTCAGTATGTGCATTTTACCATTTCCCAGTGCATTCTTATTTACAATAATGCCATCAGTTTAAAATGCTCATAACTAAATATCCATGCATCCAAATGAAACATGTCATATGTGCATCTTGCTCAGTTTTTCATGTTCTTTAACAATATGCAACTTCCATCCCTGTTAAAAAACTGATTAAAATTGTTGTTTGCATTGTTTTGCACAATGACATGTTAAAATAGTTTATTTCATAACTTAATAACCGTAGCTCGGTTTTAAATAATCTTTATGTGTAAATGGGGTAGAAAAATGCCTAGTTTAACATGGTGGCATCACTTTGCATGTTTAACAATTATAAAATATGGTTTAGGCAGAACAGTACCAAATTTGAAATATGCATATGGGGGATTTTTCGAAATTGTTGTTTGTGTTTCCGCCTCATTTAAACTTGCCTAAATAGGTAGTTTGCATATGCTTCACCTCTTGACATGTTAACAACATTTTAATCTTGACATGCATCATACTGGGTTGTGCATCATGTCATGTTATGCCTGTTTGTTTACTATGTTGTGTGCTTCTTTCCGGTGTTGCTTCTTCGGGTTGGTTCCGATAACGTCGCGTTTGTGAGGAACCGTTCGACTACGTCCGTTTGTCTTCTTCATGGACTCGTTCTTCTTCCTTGCGGGATTTCAGGCAAGATGGCCACACCCTTGAAATCACTTCTATCTTTGCTTGCTAGTTCCTTGCTCTTTTGCTATGCCTATGCTGCGATACCTACCACTTGCTTATCATGCCTCCCATATTGCTAAGCCAAGCCTCTAACCCACCTTGTCCTAGCAAACCGTTGTTTGGCTATGTTATCGCTTTGCTCAGCTCCTCTTATAGCATTGTTAGTTGCAGGTGAAGATTGGAGTTTGTTCCTTGTTGGAACATGGATATTTTGTTGGGATATCACAATATCTCTTATTTAATTAATGCATCTATATACTTGGTAAAGGGTGGAAGGCTCGGCCTTATGCCTGGTGTTTTGTTCCACTCTTGCCGCCCTAGTTTCCGTCATATCGGTGTTATGTTCCCGGATTTTGCATTCCTTACACGGTTGGGTTATAATGGGACCCCCTTGACAGTTCGCCTTGAATAAAACTCCTCTAGCAAGGCCCAACATTGGTTTTACCATTTGCCACCTAGCCTTTTCTTTCCCTTGGGTAGGCCTGCCCAAGGGTCATCTTTATTTTAACCCCCCCAGGCCAGTGCTCCTCTGAGTGTTGGTCCGAAATGGGCAGCCTGCAGGGCCACCTCGGGGCAACTCGAGGGCTGGTTTTACTCGTAGCTTGACCTATCCGGTGTGCCCTGAGAACGAGATATGTGCAGTGTTGGGTAACATAGTAATTTCAAAAATTTCCTACGCACACGCAAGATCATGGTGATGCATAGCAACGAGAGGGGAGAGTGTGATCTACGTACCCTTGTAGACCGACAGCGGAAGCGTTAGCACAACGCGGTTGATGTAGTCGTACGTCTTCACGGCCCGACCGATCAAGCACCGAAACTACGGCACCTCCAAATGTTAGCACACGTTCAGCTCGATGACGATCCCCGGACTCCGATCCAGCAAAGCGTCAGGGAAGAGTTCCTCAGCACGACGGCGTGGTGACGATCTTGATGTTCTACCGTCGCAGGGCTTCGCCTAAGCACCGCTACAATATTATCGAGGATTATGGTGGAAGGGGGCACCACACACGGCTAAGAAAACGATCACGTGGATCAACTTGTGTGTCTATGGGGTGCCCCCTGCCCCCGTATATAAAGGAGTGGAGGAGAGGAGGCCGGCCCTTGGAGGGGCGCGCCAGGGAGTAGGATTCCTACTCCTAGTTGGAGTAGGTTTCCTCCTTTCTTAGTCCAACTAGGAGAAGGGGGAAAGGGGGGAAGAGGGGAAGGAAGGGAGAGAGGGGCCGTGCCCCAAACCCCTTGTCCAACACACATCGTATCAATCTTGGAACTACTTCCAACACACATCATCACCTCACCCTTAACTAGTCTTTGTTCATTCTGCAACTCCCGATTCAAGTTACTAATCATAGTAACTGAGCTAGTATCAAATACTGAGGGGTTTCTATAAACACTAGTAAAGTACACAACAAAAACATGTATATCAAATATACTTATGTTCACTTTGCCATCCTTCTTATTCGCCAAATACTTGGGGCAGTTCCACTTTCAGTGATCAGTCCCTTTGCAGTAGAAGCACTTAGTCTCAGGCTTAGGACCAGACTTGGGCTTCTTCACTTGAGCAGCAACTTGCTTGCTATTTTTCTTGAAGTTCCCCTTTTTCCCTTTGCCCTTTTCTTGAAACTAGTGATCTTGTCAACCATCAACACTTGATGCTATTTCTTGATTTCTACCTTCATCGATTTCATCATCATGAAAAGCTCGGGATTCGTTTTCGTCATCCCTTGCATACTATAGTTCAACACGAAGTTCTACTAACTTGGTGATGGTGACTAGAGAATTCTATCAATCACTATCTGATCTGGAAGATTAACTCCCACTTGATTCAAGCGATTGTAGTACCCAGACAATCTGAGCACATGCTCACTAGTTGAGCGATTCTCCTCCATCTTTTAGCTATAGAACTTGTTGGAGACTTCATATCTCTCAACTCGGGTATTTGATTGAAATATTAACTTCAACTCCTGGAACATCTCATATGGTCCATGACGTTCAAAACGTCTTTGAAGTCCCGATTCTAAGCCGTTAAGCATGGTGCACTAAACTATCAAGTAGTCATCATATTTAGCTAGCCAAACGTTCATAACGTCTGCATCTGCTCCTGCAATAGGTTTTTCACCTAGCGGTGCATCAAGGACATAATTCTTCTGTGCAGCAATGAGGATAAACCTCAGATCACGGATCCAATCCGCATCATTGCTACTAACATCTTTCAACACAATTTTCTCTAGGAACATATCAAAATAAACACAGGGAAGCAACAACCGAGCTATTGATCTACAACATGATTTGCAAAATACTACCAGGACTAAGTTCATGATAAATTTAAGTTTAATTTAATCATATTACTTAAGAACTCCCACTTAGATAGACATCCCTCTAATCCTCTAAGTGATCACGTGATCCAAATCAACTAAACCATGTCCGATCATCACGTGAGATGGAGTAGTTTCATTGGTGAACATCACTATGTTGATCATATCTACTATATGATTCACGCTCGACCTTTCGGTCTCCGTGTTCCGAGGCCATATCTGTATATGCTTGGCTCGTCAAGTATAACCTGAGTATTTCGCGTGTGCAACTGTTTTGCACCCGTTGTATTTGAACGTAGAGCCTATCACACCCGATCATCATGTGGTGTCTCAGCACGAAGAACTTTCGCAACGGTGCATACTCAGGGAGAACACTTCTTGATAATTAGTGAGAGATCATCTTAAAATGTACCGTCAAACTAAGCAAAGTAAGATGAATAAAAAGATAAACATCATATGAAATCAAAATATGTGACATGATATGGCGATCATCATCTTGCGCCTTTGATCTCTATCTCCAAAGTACTGTCATGATCTCTATCGTCACCGGCATGACACCATGATCTCCATCATCTTGATCTATATCAATGTGTCGTCACATGGTTGTCTCACCAACAATTGCTCTTGCAACTATTGCTATCGCATAGCGATCTTACCTACGCATCAAAACCACAACGATAGTTTGTCAAGTTCGTGCTGTTTTAACCTTCGCAAGGACCGGGCGTAGCCATACTCGGTTCAACTAAAGTTGGAGAAACTGACACCCTCCAGCCACCTGTGTGCAAAGCACGTCGGTAGAACCAGTCTCGCGTAAGCGTACGCATAATGTCGGTCCGGGCCGCTTCATCCAACCATACCACCGAACCAAAGTATGACATGCTGGTAAGCAGTATGACTTATATCGCCCACAACTCACTTGTGTTCTACTCGTGCATATAACATCAACACATAAAACCTAGGCTCGGATGCCACTGTTGGGTAACGTAGTAATTTCAAAAATTTCCTACGCACACGCAAGATCATGGTGATGCATAGCAACGAGAGGGGAGAGTGTGATCTACGTACCCTTGTAGACCGACAGCGGAAGCATTAGCATAACGCGGTTGATGTAGTCGTACGTCTTCACGGCCCGTCCGATCAAGCACCGAAACTACGGCACCTCCGAGTTTTAGCACACGTTCAGCTCGATGACGATCCCCGGACTCCGATCCAGCAAAGCGTCGGGGAAGAGTTCCGTCAGCACGATGGCATGGTGACGATCTTGATGTTCTACCGTCGCAGGGCTTCGCCTAACCACCGCTACAATATTATCGAGGATTATGGTGGAAGGGGGCACCGCACACGGCTAAGAAAACAATCACGTGGATCAACTTGTGTGTCTATGGGGTTCCCCTGCCCCCGTATATAAAGGAGTGGAGGAGAGGAGGCCGGCCCTTGGAGGGGCGCGCCAGGGAGTATGATTCCTACTCCTAGTTGGAGTAGGTTTCCTTCTTTCCTAGTCCAACTAGGAGAAGGGGGGAAAGGGGGGAAGAGGGGAAGGAAGGGAGAGAGGGGCCACGCCCCAAACCCCTTGTCCAATTCGGACTGGGCTTGGGAGGGGCGCGCGCCACCTCCTGGTCCTTCCCACTAAGGCCCATTAAGGCCCATTGCTTCTTCCTCGTATTCCCGTAACTCCCCGGTACCTCCGAAAATACCCGAATCATTTGGAACCTTTCCGATGTCCGAATATAGTCGTCCAATATATCGATCTTTATGTCTCGACCATTTCGAGACTCCTCGTCATGTCCCTGATCTCATCCGGGACTCCGAACTCCTTCGGTACATCAAAACTCATAAACTCATAATATAACTGTCATCGAAACCTTAAGCGTGCGGACCCTACGGGTACGAGAACAATGTAGACATGACCGAGACACGTCTCCGGTCAATAACCAATAGCGGAACCTGGATGCTCATATTGGCTCCCACATATTCTACGAAGATCTTTATCGGTCAGACCGCATAACAACATACGGTGTTCCCTTTGTCATCGGTATGTTACTTGCCCGAGATTCGATCGTCGGTATCTTAATACCTAGTTCAAGCTTGTTACCGGCAAGTCTCTTTACTCATTCCGTAATACATCATCTCACAACTAACTCATTAGTTGCAATGCTTGCAAGGCTTATGTGATGTGCATTACCGAGAGGGCCCAGAGATACCTCTCCGACAATCGGAGTGACAAATCCTAATCTCAAAATACGCCAACCCAACATTTACCTTTGGAGACACCTGTAGAGCTCCTTTATAATCACCCAGTTACGTTGTGACGTTTGGTAGCACACAAAGTGTACCTCCGGTAAACGGGAGTTGCATAATCTCATAGTCATAGGAACATGTATAAGTCATGAAGAAAGCAATAGCAACATACTAAACGATCGGGTGCTAAGCTAACGGAATGGGTCAAGTCAATCACATCATTCTCCTAATGATGTGATCCCGTTAATCAAATGACAACTCATGTCTATGGTTAGGAAACATAACCATCTTTGATTAACGAGCTAGTCAAGTAGAGGCATACTAGTGACACTTTGTTTGTCTATGTATTCACACAAGTATTATGTTTCCGGTTAATACAATTCTAGCATGAATAATAAACATTTATCATGATATAAGGAAATAAATAATAACTTTATTATTGCCTCTAGGGCATATTTCCTTCATGCAGCTCCTATCGGGATTTGTCGGCACATCTGGGTGGCTTTGCTGGTCTTGTTTTACCTTGTCGAAATGTCTTGTAACCGGGATTCTGAGTCTGATCGGGTCTTCCCGCTAGAAGGAATATCCTTCGTTGACCGTGAGAGCTTGTGATGGGCTAAGTTGGAACACCCCTGCAGGGATTTGAACTTTCGAAAGCCGTGCCCGCGGTTATGGGCAGATGGGAATTTGTTAATGTCCGGTTGTAGAAAACCCGGAGTTGATCGTAATTAAAATACACTAACCGTGTGTGTAGCCGTGATGGTCTCTTTTCGGCGGTATCCGGGAAGTGAACACGGTGTCGGTGTAATGTTTGTCATAGGTTGTTCAAGGATCACTTCTTGATCATAGATGTTTGACCGTGCTTTTGCCTTCTCTTCTCGCTCTCATTTGCGTATGTTAGCCACCATATATGCTAATCGCTTGCTGCAGCTCCACATCATACCTTTACCCTTCCTATAAGCTTAAATAGTCTTGATCGCGAGGGTGTGAGATTGCTGAGTCCCTGTGACTCATAGTTTACTTTCAAAACCAGCTTGCAGGTGCCGATGATACGGTACAGATGACGCAACCGAGCTCAAGGAGGAGCTCGATGAAGATCGTGTTCGTTATGTTGTTCCGTTTCCAGTTGATCAGTAGTGGAGCCCAGTTGGAACGATCGGGGATCTATGTAGCATTTGGGGTAGTCTTATTTTATTTTGGTTCCGTAGTCGGACCTTGATTGTATCTGGATGATGTAATGCTTTATTCATGTATTGTGTGAAGTGGCGATTGTAAGCCAACTATGTACCTTTCCCTTTATTGTATTACATGGGTTGTTTGCGAAGATTACCTCACTTGCGACATTGCTTTCAATGCGGTTATGCCTCTAAGTCATGCTTCGACACGTGGGAGATATAGCCGCATCGAGGGCGTTTCAAGTTGGTATCAGAGCCTTCCCCGACTTTAGGAGCCGCCCTGCTTGATCAAATCGCTGGCGTTGTTGAGTCTAGAAAAAAATTAAGTCATTTAGGATTATATATATCGGAGAGTAGGATTCTTTTTACTCCTCAGTCCCTTCGTCGCTCCGGTGAGGCCTCCTGACGTAGAGTTTTGACTCTTCTCTTCTCATTTCACTAAAAAAATTAGGATCACGCGGGTATCTTGGAATCGTTCTGATGGTTTTGTGACGAGAACATTGTTCTTGGTGCCTCCTGACATTTAGGGGTTGTGGCATTGTCCTGGGGAATTGAGCTCCGAGGTGTTGTCGTCACAATTTTATCATTGAGATTCTGGAATACCTGAGTTTCGCCGACATCGAAAATCTCTTTTATGCAGTTGTTGGTGAGTGAGATAACCTCGACGCCACCCAGTACTGGAGCGGGAGTTCGGGAGTATTTCCATAACTCGTATAACGGATGCTTTTCGAAGGTTGAGGTAAACGATTTCCGAAGGTTTCTTGGTTATGTGTTGAAGGATCCATACAGCTGGATGTAGGATTTTCTAGTTTTGGGTGAGATATTATGCTTCCCCTGTATCCCCAACACCTGATTGCATAACCGGAAAATTTCGGGAGTTTATAAGTGGGAATTCAAGTAGCTCCTAGGATATATTTCTGACAGATGTATGATACGAAATTGGGGTTCAACGTCTAGTGGTCCGCCTATCCACGGTTGGTTTTGTAGAGGTCTCGTTGTGTCTTAAAGAGTCCTTGGCTATGCCGACTCGGGGACGCTTCGTATGTCATGTGCACTGCCTTGTACATGATGGTGTTATACGTTCAAGCCCGTGTAGGCCCCACCATGAAAACTTCGGACGAAATCTCTATCATATGTTTGTTCCGTCTTATTTTGCAAGTCAATCCTTTGTTTTGTTTTTAGTTATGGTATTCGAGTTGCTTCGAAGTCAAATGTTGATTCCATACCTCTCCTAAGCGGTGTTCTCATACTCCGAGGTGAATACCAATCCTTCTCGTTATCGAGATTGTCATGTCAATTCTTTTCAACCGGTGTGCCCCTCTTCAAGTGGATTCGATCATTTCAACATCAGCAAGATCAATTATCAGTCTTCTCAACGGTGTTGCTTAATCCGTCCCAAATTGCCTTTGTTCTTTCCCACCCTCCCACCCTTGTCTCTTCAAGGGCTCAGGTTTCTTTATCAAGTATCCATCTTATGGATGTGAAGTCTCTCCATTCTTTTCAATCAACGTTCTTACCCGGAGATTCTCATGAAGATGCTCCACAAGTTCATCATTCTTCATTCTTTTCATCTCTGGTGGATTCAAGTCAAGATTTGTCGATTATATCCTTTTATCGTTTCAAATACCTTCTCATGTCGGTGCACCTCTTAATCATCCACTCCTAGCTATTCATTTGTTCCGGAGTGCTGAAGATATCTCAGAAGATTCGTGTTTCCACTCTGCTTTCGTTCAAGCTCTTTCGAGATTGTTATCTCATTCAAGCCATTTAATTCAACCGGTGCATCTCTCTTTTCAAGTAATCATCTCAATGGTGTATCTTTTGAGTGGGCCCTAACCCACAGGTCTTTTCCCAGGATCTTACCTGACTCTTCTTATATTCCCGGAGCTATTCTCAAATTCTTTTCCAAGTTTGACGTAAGAATGAGTTATCATCAGTCAATTGCCTTTCTCCAAGATCTTTCAAATTCTTTTCATCGTTGGTTCAACCTTTCTAATTTCCATTCCAGAGTGCCTCAACAACTCAAGGTGGTGTTTCTCGTCGTCATTCTTAGATTTTGAAGACCAAAGAAGAGTTTTCCTTCAAATCTTATCCGTTCTCCCAAAGAGTCATGATTCTAGCTTGATGCCGTCCTCTCATAATTGCTTTTGATTGTGACAACTCTTTACACCCATCCAGAGAAATTCAAGAGTCTTTTCAGTTTGATTCTCCGGAGGCCATCATCTCAGAAGTATTCATCTCAGCTTTCAGCTCTCGTTATCCAAACCTTACCGGTGCATCATTCAATATTCTCTATCAGCTCGTGATATCTTCGTTTCAGTTGTATCTAAATCCCAGCAAGGATCCTCATTCGTTCTCTAATTCTTATGGTGATTCATCCCTTTACTTCGTTCATTTTCAATTCTTACGGTGGTTCGTTCAAGAGTTCTCTTCCTTGGTTATCATATCAATTCATTCGTTGTTTCCAAATCCTACAGGTGGTTCATGGAAGACCTTCTCAAGTTTGCGCTATATCCATCTTAAATCCTTTCTACGAGAATAAGTAGTATTCCAATTCCATTGCTTGTTATCAATTTGAATTGGTGAAGGATAAGCATAATGTAATTCTTATTCTTGTTTCATTGTGTGAAATCAATTCCCTATTCCGGAGGCTCAGCAAATTCCTGATTTCAATTGTTTCATCTTCTCTTTTTCTCGGAGTTCCAACCTTTTTCAATTATTTCACCACGGACATTCATCTAAATCATCGCAAGGCTTCACCTTGTGTTTTCAACCTATTTTTCTTCCGTTTGACCATTCTTTTGTTTACCGGAGTTCTTCATGAAGGTTCTACATGATGGTTCATCAAGGATTTAATTTCTTCTCTAAGTGTTCATCAACATTCTTTTTAGAGGAGCTCAAGCATTCTTCATCTCACAATCCAGAGTGCAATTCTTTCTACCGTATCAAGAGGTGGTATTATGTCATTCTTGATAATCTGAGTTCATGTTTCATGATTCACATGTTGTTAAGAATGAGGTATTTTAAATCCACCAATCTCTTCATTGGAATTATCTTGGGTTATATTTCACCTAAAGCTTTTCCTTAAGGATTGTTGCTATTTATGGTGCTCACAAATAACCCAAGTTCTTCATTTATCCTCCCGGTGATATAGTTTCTCATCTCCTTGTTCATATCAATCCAATCGCTTTTCGTGAGTGGCAGCTTGTCACCTCATAATTTTGAGATATATTCCATAAGGCAATGTCAAGCCTTTTCCTTTTCGTTGTGGATAATCCAACAACTCCATTCCAGCATTTCTTGTAAGCATGCTCTCTCAAGATCTTGTTTCCCTCCGTCCATTCCATTCCATTCTTTCATTTCTTCCGGAGGCTTTGTGATGCTGTTCTTTTCAGACATCATCTCGAATTTGTGAAGACCATGTTTTTTTCCTTTGCTTATCCATTTAACCAGAGTGTTTTGCCCTTTTGCTCAAGTCCTTTTCATCCTATCAAGTCTCTCATCTCTTTTCAACCGGAGTGCTACCCAAATCGGTTCGTTCTTATTCCTCTTTCTTATCGGAGTGCTTTCAACTTCGTTCATCTCCATTGCTTTCTTTCTTTCAATTTTGTTCAACCTATCAAGGTTCTTTGGTTTCACTCAATTGTCAAGAAGCAACTTAGTTTTACCTCTTCTCTTCCTCTTCCGTTTCTCCCCGGTGCCATCCTAGATCTCGGGACGAGATCCTCTCGTAGTGGTGGAGTGTTGTAACGCCCCGAGACCGACGCTTCAATTGCCCTTCCATTTATTTTAGTTGTTGACATGTGTTTACTAGGTTTGTTGCATTATCATAATTTTTTTGCATATTTCATTCATATATGTTTATGCCAAGATCATGTTGAGTGCCTTATCATTTCTGCTTCTTGCATCATGTTCATCTTTTATTATATTGCATTGTGCCATCCTTGTTTGTTTGCCATGGTCATCTCACTTGCTTTGATTCATGCTTCATGATGTGATATGGCCTTTGTCATTTTTGTTGCATTTGCATCATGATCATCATTGTAGTGTACATATTTCTCATGTGCTTGTTATCTTTGTGAACTCCTTCTCCTTCATCTTCTTTGTTGTTCCATCTTGCCCTTCCATCTAAATCATCATCTAGTGCAACACCCCATGACTAGCTTCTTCTTTTCAATTGTCACACATTTATTGCAAGTGGCATTTTCCTGTCCCAGTAAAATGTTGACTTCTTTCCTGTAAATCTTGCTACATGCCTTTTACCTCTCTGTCAAATTTCATTTATTTTGGAGTTGTTTTGGTTGGGTTAAAAAATGGCTCAAGTTTGAATTTAATTCAAACTTGGATTATTTTTCTACCTCTAAAAATTGCCAAGTCAATTCATTCAAATCATGTATAAATCCAAGACTCCATATATATTTCTGTCTCTGAGCCTTTCCTTCCCAAAACTCCTGCCCTTTTTAATATTGGAGGTGTCTATTTGTTTTTAGGCAGAATATAAAGGCCTCAATCCCAGCCGAAGCCCACCTGGGACTTTCTTTCCCCGGCCCAGTCGAGCCGAACGCCCACCTGCTCCCTCCCTCGCGGCTTCTCCTTCCTCCAGAGTATAGTAGCAGCAGCGCCGTGAGCAGGAGGCTCACGGACGTCGAGGTCTCGCCGTCCGCATCCCTCCTAGCCACCTATAAGAAGTCCCGCTTGGCGTCCGTGCCCCTAGGATTTCCCTCTCACCGCCGCCACCCTTTTCCTCCCCTCTGTTTCTCCTTCTTCCTAAGGAAACAGAGGAGCAGAGAACCACCGAGCGCGTTTCGCCGTCCTTTCTGAGGCCTCCTCGTCGTCTTCTTCAACTTCAAGCAAGTCCTGGAGCAAGAAGGGTCCAAGGGCGCCGCGATCTTCTTCCTCTACTTCGTCTGCTTCCTCTGCATCGCCAAGTCCCGCGCCTGGCGTCCTCCCCTGCTTCCTTCTTCCTCGGACAGGAACCGCGTCGGGTTCAGAGGTCGTCCGCGTTGCCGCTGGTTTGTCTCCGTGGCCGTCTGCGTGTCCTAGGGTGAGCTAGGTATACCTGCTTCCCTCCCTTTTCTTCCTGTCGCGTTTAGGTCACCGGAGTCACTACTAGATCCATGCCATCGTCGTGCCCTCGCTGCTCCGGCGAATCTCTGAAACTTTCAGAGAAACGCTGCCGTGCCCCATCGGATCTTGTCCCCGCTCGCCTCGCTCGGTCCCCTGCTTCGCTTCACCTCGTCGCCTCGCTGCAGCCTTGCCTCAAGTGCTGCACGCACGCCCCGCCGTGGCCATGGCCGTGGCCGAGCGCCTCGACCTGCAAGCCCGGCCCTATCTCTCTGTCTTGCTCCGCTTGGTTGAGACCAAATGCATGCATCTTCAGCGAGTCCACACACTTCACCAACACTCATAGAAGCCCCGCATGCACGCGAGCATCTTGCACTGCACCCCCCTCCTTTCTCCGCACCCGCGCCATGCTCGTGTCCTTGCCAGTTTTTCTTCGCTCACGCCCAGCAGCTGCCGCATAGTCGCACGTCGTGCCTCGACCGGGACGAGCTTCTGCTCGAGGCTTATGCTCCGGCCCCTCTCGCAGCTCTCCGTAAGCACGCGTGCACCGTCTTCTGTTTCCGCACGCCCGCCGCAGGTTCATAACCCCAACGGCCGTCGCTTTTGCCTGCCCTCGCCGTCGGTTGTCGCCATGCAGCCATGGCCAAGCTCGACCCGTTCCTGTATAGCTCAAAATAGCCTGGGAGCTCGTTTTATCACGAATGCATAGCTAGCCCAGTGGCTAGCGCAGCTAGTATCCAACCAGGAGGTCTGGAGTTTGAATCTCAGGCGCCTCTATTTCTTTTTATTGCCCTGCTTTCTCTCTCACACGCTTTGGGTCCGATCTGCTACCGGGCTTGTACAATGCATTGAATCGGGCCCGTGCATATTTGTTTCAGTATGTGCATTTTACCATTTCCCAGTGCATTCTTATTTACAGTAATGCCATCAGTTTAAAATGCTCATAACTAAATATCCATGCATCCAAATGAAACATGTCATATGTGCATCTTGCTTAGTTTTTCATGTTCTTTAACAATATACAACTTTCATCCCTGTTAAAAAACTAACTAAAATTGATGTTTGCATTGTTTTGCACAATGACATGTTAAAATAGTTTATTTCATAACTTAATAACCGTAGCTCGGTTTTAAATAATCTTTATATGTAAATGGGGTAGAAAAATGCCTAGTTTAACATGGTGGCATCACTTTGCATGTTTAACAATTATAAAATATGGTTTAGGCAGAACAGTACCAAATTTGGAATATGCATATGGGGGATTTTTCGGAATTGTTGTTTGTGTTTCCGGCCTCATTTAAACTTGCCTAAATAGGTAGTTTGCATATGCTTCACCTCTTGCCATGTTAACAACATTTTAATCTTGACATGCATCATACTGGGTTGTGCATCATGTCATGTTATGTCTGTTTGTTTATTATGCTGTGTGCTTCTTTCCGGTGTTGCTTCTTCGGGTTGGTTCTGATAACGTCGCGTTTGTGAGGAACCATTCGACTACGTCCGTTTATCTTCTTCATGGACTCGTTCTTCTTCCTTGCGGGATTTCAGGCAAGATGACCATACCCTTGAAATCACTTCTATCTTTGCTTGCTAGTTCCTCGCTCTTTTGTTATGCCTTTGCTGCGATACCTACCACTTGCTTATCATGCCTCCCATATTGCTAAGCCAAGCCTCTAACCCACCTTGTCCTAGCAAACCGTTGTTTGGCTATGTTACCGCTTTGCTCAGCCCCTCTTATAGCGTTGTTAGTTGCAGGTGAAGATTGGAGTTTGTTCCTTATTGGAACTTGGATATTTTGTTGGGATATCACAATATCTCTTATTTAATTAATGCATCTATATACTTGGTAAAGGGTGGAAGGCTCGGCCTTATGCCTGGTGTTTTGTTCCACTCTTGCCACCCTAGTTTTTGTCATATCGGTGTTATGTTCCCGGATTTTGTGTTCCTTACACGGTTGGGTTATAATGGGAACCCCTTGATAGTTCGCCTTGAATAAAACTCCTCCAGCAAGGCCCAACATTGGTTTTACCATTTGCCACCTAGCCTTTTCTTTCCCTTGGATAGGCCTGCCCAAGGGTCATCTTTATTTTAACCCCCCCGGGCCAGTGCTCCTCTGAGTGTTGGTCCGAAATGGGCATTCTGCGGGGCCACCTCGGGGCAACTCGAGGGCTGGTTTTACTCGTAGCTTGACCTATCCTGTGTGCCCTAAGAACGAGATATGTGCAGCTCCTATCGGGATTTGTCGGCACATCTGGGTGGCTTTGCTGGTCTTGTTTTACCTTGTCGAAATGTCTTGTAACCAGGATTCCGAGTCTGATCGGGTCTTCCCGCTAAAAGGAATATCCTTCGTTGACCGTGAGAGCTTGTGATGGGCTAAGTTGGGACACCCCTGCAGGGATTTGAACTTTCGAAAGCCGTGCCCGCGGTTATGGGCAGATGGGAATTTGTTAATGTCCGGTTGTAGAAAACCCGAAGTTGATCTTAATTAAAATACATCAACCGTGTGTGTAGCCGTGATGGTCTCTTTTCGGCGGTGTCCGGGAAGTAAACACGGTGTCGGTGTAATGTTTGACGTAGGTTGTTCTAGGATCACTTCTTGATCATAGATGTTTGACCGTGCTTTTGCCTTCTCTTCTCGCTCTCATTTGCGTATGTTAGCCACCATATATGCTAGTCGCTTGCTGTAGCTCCACATCATACCTTTACCCTTCCTATAAGTTTAAATAGTCTTGATCGCGAGGGTGTGAGATTGCTGAGTCCCCGTGACTCATAGTTTACTTCCAAAACCAGCTTGCAGGTGCCGATGATACGGTACAGATGACGCAACCGAGCTCAAGGAGGAGCTCGATGAAGATCGTGTTCGTTATGTTGTTCCGTTTCCAGTTGATCAGTAGTGGAGCCCAGTTGGGACAATCGGGGATCTGTGTAGCATTTGGGGTAGTCTTATTTTATTTTGGTTCCGTAGTCGGACCTTGATTGTATCTGGATGATGTAATGCTTTATTCATGTATTGTGTGAAGTGGCGATTGTAAGCCAACTATGTACCTTTCCCATTATTGTATTACATGGGTTGTTTGCGAAGATTACCTCACTTGCGACATTGCTTTCAATGCGGTTATGCCTCTAAGTCATGCTTTGACACGTGGGAGATATAGCCGCATCGTGGGCGTTTCAAGTTGGTATCAGAGCCTTCCCTGACTTTAGGATCCCCCCTACTTGATCGAATCGCTGGCGTTGTTGAGTCTAGAAAAAAAATTAAGTCATTTAGGATTATATATATCGGAGAGTAGGATTGTTTTTACTCCTCAGTCCCTTCGTCGCTCCGGTGAGGCCTCCTGACGTAGAGTTTTGACTCTTCTCTTCTCATTTCACTAAAAAAATTTAGGATCACGCGGGTATCTTGGAATCGTTCCGATGGTTTTGTGACGAGAACATTGTTCTTGGTGCCTCCTGACATTTAAGGGTTGTGGCAGTGTCCCGGGGAGTTGAGCTCCGAGGTGTTGTCGTCACAATTTTATCATTGAGATTCTGGAATACCTGAGTTTCGCCGACATCGAAAATCTCTTTTATGCAGTTGTTGGTGAGATAACCTCGACGCCACCCAGTACTGGGGCGGGAGTTCGGGAGTATTGCCATAACTCGTATAACGGATGCTTTTCGAAGGTTGAGGTAAACGATTTCTGAAGGTTTCTTGGTTATGTGTTGAAGGATGGATACAGCTGGATGTAGGATTTGCTAGTTTTGGGTGAGATATTATGCTTCCCCAGTATCCCCAACACCTGATTGCATAACCAGAAAATTTCGGGAGTTTAAAAGTGGGAATTCAAGTAGCTCCTAGGATATCTTTCTGACAGATGTATGATACGAAATTGGGGTTCGACGTCTAGTGGTCCGCCTATCCACGGTTGGTTTTACAGTGGTCTCATTGTGTCTTAAAAAGTCCTTGGCTATGCCGACTCGGGGACGCTTCGTATGTCATGTGCACTGACTTGTACATGATGGTGTTGTACGATCGAGCCCGTGTAGGCCCCACCACAAAAACTTCAGACGAAATCTCTATCATATGTTTGTTCCGGCTTATTTTGCAAGTCAATCCTTTGTTTTGTTTTCAGTTGTGGTATTCGAGTTGCTTGGAAGTCAAATGTTGATTCCATACCTTTCCTAAGCGGTGTTCTCATACTCCGAGGTGAATACCAATCCTTCTCGTTATCGAGATTGTCATGTCAATTCTTTTCAACCGGTGTGCTCCTCTTCAAGTGGATTCGATCATTTCAACATCAGCAAGATCAATTATCAGTCTTCTCAACGGTGTTGCTTAATCCGTCCCAAATTGCCTTTGTTTTTTCCCACCCTCCCGCCCTTGTCTCTTCAAGGACTCAGATTTCTTTATCAAGTATCCATCTTATGGATGTGAAGTCTCTCCATTCTTTTCAGTCAACGTTCTTACCCGGTGATTCTCATGAAGATGCTCCACAAGTTCATCATTCTTCATTCTTTTCATCTCCGGTGGATTCAAGTCAAGATTTGTCGATTATATCCTTTTATCGTTTCAAATACCTTCTCATGTCGGTGCACCTCTTAATCATCCACTCCTCGCTATTCATTTGTTCCGGAGTGCTGAAGATATCTCAGAAGATTCGTGTTTCCACTCTGCTTTCGTTCAAGCTCTTTCGAGATTGTTATCTCATTCAAGCCATTTAATTCAACCGGTGCATCTCTCTTTTCAAGTAATCATCTCAATGGTGTATCTTTTCAGTGGGCCCTAACCCACAGGTCTTTTCCCAGGATCTTACCTGACTCTTCTTATATTCCCGGAGCTATTCTCAAATTCTTTTCCAAGTTTGACGTAAGAATGAGTTATCATCAGTCAATTGCCTTTCTCCAAGATCTTTCAAATTCTTTTTCATTGTTGGTTCAACCTTTCTAATTTCCATTCCAGAGTGCCTCAACAACTCAAGGTGGTGTTTCTCGTCGTCATTCTCAGATTTTGAAGACCAAAGAAGAGTTTTCCTTCAAATCTTATCCGTTCTCCCAAAGAGCCGTGATTCTAGCTTGATGCCGTCCTCTCATAATTGCTTTTGATTGTGACAACTCTTTTCACCCATCCGGAGAAATTCAAGAGTCTTTTCAGTTTGATTCTCCGGAGGCCATCATCTCAGAAGTATTCATCTCAGCTTTCAGCTCTCATTATCCAAACCTTACCGGTGCATCATTCAATATTCTCTAATCAGCTCGTGATATCTTCGTTTCAGTTGTATCTAAATCCCAGCAAGGATCCTCATTCGTTCTCTAATTCTTATGGTGATTCATCCCTTTACTTCGTTCATTTTCAATTCTTACGGTGGTTCGTTCAAGAGTTCTCTTCCTTGGTTATCATATCAATTCATTCGTTGTTTCCAAATCCTACCGATGGTTCGTTGAAGACCTTCTCAAGTTTGCGCTATATCTATCTTAAATCCTTTCTACGAGAATAAGTAGTATTCCAATTCCATTGCTTGTCATCAATTTGAATTGGTGAAGGATAAGCATAATGTAATTCTTATTCTTGTTTCATCGTGTGAAATCAATTCCCTATTCCGGAGGCTCATCAAGTTCCTGATTTCAATTGTTTCATCTTCTCTTTTTCTCGGAGTTCCAACCTTTTTCAATTATTTCACCACGGACATTCATCTAAATCATCGCAAGGCTTCACCTTGTGTTTTCAACCTCCTTTTCTTCCGTTTGACCATTCTTTTGTTTAGCGGAGTTCTTCATGAAGGTTCTACATGATGGTTCATCAAGGATTTAATTTCTTCTCTAAGTGTTCATCAACATTCTTTTTAGAGGAGCTCAAGCATTCTTCATCTCACAATCCGGAGTGCAATTCTTTCTACCGTATCAGGAGGTGGTATTATGTCATTCTTGATAATCTGAGTTCATGTTTCATGATTCACATGTTGTTAAGAATGAGGTATTTTAAATCCACCAATCTCTTCATTGGAATTATCTTGGGTTATATTTCACCTAAAGCTTTTCCCTAAGGATTGTTGCTATTTATGGTGCTCACAAATAACCCAAGTTCTTCATTTATCCTCCCGGTGATATAGTTTCTCATCTCCTTGTTCATATCAATCCAATCGCTTTTCGTGAGTGGCAGCTTGTCACCTCATAATTTTGAGATATATTCCATAAGGCAATGTCAAGCCTTTTCCTTTTCGTTGTGGATAATCCAACAACTCCATTCCAGCATTTCTTGTAAGCATGCTCTCTCAAGATCTTGTTTCCCTCCGTCCATTCCATTCCATTCTTTCATTTCTTCCGGAGGCTTTGTGATGTTGTTCTTTTCAGACATCATCTCGAATTTGTGAAGACCATGTTTTTTTCCTATGCTTATCCATTTAACCGGAGTGTTTTGCCCTTTTGCTCAAGTCCTTTTCATCCTATCAAGTCTCTCATCTCTTTTCAACCGAAGTGCTACCGAAATCGGTTCTTTCTTATTCCTCTTTCTTATCGGAGTGCTTTCAACTTCGTTCATCTCCATTGCTTTATTTCTTTCAATTTTGTTCAACCACTCAAGGTTCTTTGGTTTCACTGAATTGTCAAGAAGCAACTTAGTTTTACCTCTTCTCTTCCTTTTCCGTTTCTCTCCGGTGCCATCCTAGATCTCGGGACGAGATCTTCTCGTAGTGGTGGAGTGTCTGTAACGCCCCGAGACCGATGCTTTAGTTGCCCTTCCATTTATTTTAGTTGTTGACGTGTGTTTACTAGGTTTGTTGCATTATCATAATTGGTTTGCATATTTCATTCATATATGTTTATGCCAAGATCATGTTGAGTGCCTTGTCATTTTTTCTTCTTGCATCATGTTCATCTTTTATTATATTGCATTGTGCCATCCTTGTTTGTTTGCCATGGTCATCTCACTTGCTTTGATTCATGCTTCATGATGTGATATGGCCTTTGTCGTTTTTGTTGCATTTGCATCATGATCATCATTGTAGTGTACATATTTCTCATGTGCTTGTTATCTTTGTGAACTCCTTCTCCTTCATCTTGTTTGTTGTTCCATCTTGCCCTTCCATCTAAACCATCATCTAGTGCAACACCCCATGACCAGCTTCTTCTTTTCAATTTTCACACATTTATTGCAAGTGGCATTTTCCTGTCCCAGTAAAATGTTCACTTATTTCCTGTAAATCTTGCTACATGCCTTTTACCTCTCTGTCAAATTTCATTTATTTTGGAGTTGTTTTGGCTGGGTTCAAAAATGGCTCAAGTTATTTTTCTACCTCTAAAAATTGCCAAGTCAATTCATTTAAATCATGTATAAATCCAGGACTCCGTATATATTTCTGTCTCTGAGCCTTTCCTTCCCAAAACTCCCGCCCTTTTCAATCTTGGAGCTGTCTATTTGTTTTTAGGCAGAATGTAAGAAAGGAAGGAAGGCCTCAATCCCAGCCGAAGCCCACCTGGGACTTTCTTTCCCCGGCCCAGCCAAGCCGAACGGCCACCTGCTCCCTCCCTCACGGCTTCTCCTTCCTCCAGAGTATAGCAGCAGCAGCGCCGTGAGCAGGAGGCTCACGGACGTCGAGGTCTCACCGTCCGCACCCCTCCTAGCCACCTATAAGAAGTCCCGCTTGGCGTCCGTGCCCCTAGGGTTTCCCTCTCGCCGTCGCCACCCTTTTCCTCCACTCTGTTTCTCCTTCTTCATAAGGAAACAGAGGAGCAGAGAACCACCGAGCGCGTTCCGCCGTCGTTTGTGAGGCCTCCTCGTCGTCTTCTTCAACTTCAAGCAAGTCCAGGAGCAAGAAGGGTCCAAGGGCGCCGCGATCTTCTTCCTCTACTTCGTCTGCTTCCTCTGCGTCGCCAAGTCCCGCGCCTGGTGTCCTCCCCTGCTTCCTTCTTCCTCGGACATGAACCGCGTCGGGTTCAGAGGTCGTCCACATCGCCGCTGGTTCGTCTCCGTGGCCATCAGCGTGTCCTAGGGTGAGCTAGGTATACCTGCTTCCCTCCCTTTTCTTCCTGTCGCGTTTAGGTCACCGGAGTCACTACTAGATCCATGCCTTCATCGTGCCCTCGCTGCTCCGGCGAATCTCTGAAACTTTCAGAGAAACGCTGTCGTGCCCCATCGGATCTTGTCCCCGCTCGCCTCGCTCGGTACCCTGCTTCGCTTCACCTCATCGCCTCGCTGCAGCCTTGCCTCAAGTGCCGCACGCACGCCCCGTTGCATGCCTGCACGCCCCGCCGTGGCCATGGCCGTGGCCGAGCGCCTCAACCTGCAAGCCCGGCCCTATCTCTCTGTCTTGCTCCGCTTGGTTGAGACCCAATGCATGCATCTTCAGCGAGTCCACACACTTCACCAACACTCATAGAAGCCCCGCATGCACGCGAGCATCTTGCACCCGCGCCATGCTCGCGTCCTTGCCAGTTTTTCTTCGCTCACGCCCAGCAGCTGCCGCATAGTCGCACGTCGTGCCTCGGTCGGGACGAGCTTCTGCTTGAGGCTTATGCTCCAGCCCCTCTCGTAGCTCTCCGTAAGCACGCGTGCACCGTCTTCTGTTTCCGCACGCCCGCCGCAGGTTCATAACCCCAACGGCCGTCGCTTTTGCCTGCCCTCGCTGTCGGTTGTCGCCGTGCAGCCATGGCCAAGCTTGACCCGTTCCTATATAGCTCAAAATAGCATGGGAGCTCGTTTTATCATGAACGCATACCTAGCCCAGTGGCAAGCGCAGCCAGTATCCAACTAGGAGGTCTGGAGTTCGAATCTCAGGCGCCCGTATTTCTTTTTATTGCCCTGCTTTCTCTCTCACACGCTTTGGGTTCGATCTACTACCGGGCTTGCACAGTGCGTTGAATCGGGCCCGTGCATATTTTTTTTCAGTATGTGCATTTTACCATTTCCCAGTGCATTCTTATTTACAGTAATGCCATCAGTATAAAATGCTCATAACTAAATATCCATTCATCCAAATGAAACATGTCATATGTGCATCTTGCTTAGTTTTTCATGTTCTTTAACAATATGCAACTTTCATCCCTGTTAAAAAACTGATGTTGTTTGCATTGTTTTGCACAATGACATGTTAAAATAGTTTATTTCATACCTTAATAACAGTAGCTCGGTTTTAAATAATCTTTATATGTAAATGGGGTAGAAAAATGCCTAGTTTAACATGGTGGCATCACTTTGCATGTTTAACAATTATAAAATATGGTTTAGGCAGAACAATACCAAATTTGAAATATGCATATGGGGGATTTTTCGGAATTGTTGTTTGTGTTTCCGGCCTCATTTAAACTTGCCTAAATAGGTAGTTTGCATATGCTTCACCTCTTGACATGTTAACAACATTTTAATCTTGACTTGCATCATACTGGGTTGTGCATCATGTCATGTTATGCCTGTTTGTTTACTATGTTGTGTGCTTCTTTCCGGCGTTGCTTCTTCGGGTTGGTTTCGATAACGTCGCGTTTGTGAGGAACCGTTCGACTACGTCCGTTTGTCTTCTTTATGGACTCGTTCTTCTTCCTTGCGGGATTTCAGGCAAGATGACTGCCGGTGTCAAAACCGGCGGATCTCGGGTAGGGGGTCCCGAACTGTGCGTCTAGGCCGGATGGTAACAGGAGACAAGGGACACAATGTTTTACCCAGGTTCGGGCCCTCTTGATGGAGGTAAAACCCTACGTCCTGCTTGATTAATATTGATGATATGGGTAGTACAAGAGTAGATCTACCACGAGATCAAGGAGGCTAAACCCTAAAGCTAGCCTATGGTATGATTGTTGTATGATGAAGTTGTCCTACGGACTAAAACCCTCCGGTTTATATAGACACCGGAGAGGGTTAGGGTTACACAAAGTCGGTTACAATGGTAGGAGATCTTGAATATCCGCATCGCCAAGCTTGCCTTCCACGCCAAGGAAAGTCCCATCCGGACACGGGACGGAGTCTTCAATCTTGTATCTTCATAGTCCTGGAGTTCGGCTGAAGGTATAGTCCGGCTACCCGGACACCCCCTAATCCAGGACTCCCTCAGTAGCCCCCGAACCAGGCTTCAATGACGACGAGTCCGGCGCGCAGATTGTCTTCGGCATTGCAAGGCGGGTTCTTCTCCAAATTCCGTGTACCTGCTGAATAATGTCCGATTTTCGTAATGTAGCGCACCTTGGCTTCCACGCCCAATAATGGCCGTCTTCCACGTGTCAAACGAATGTGAAAAGTCGGGGTGTTTTTACATTCACACCCCTAGCCGCATAAACGAGCCACCTATTTAATGGGATGGGGATTCAGATCCAAACCACACCTTCTCCTCTCCGCGAGTAATCATCAGAGCGCCTCCAGCAAAGGTTCATTCCAACATGGCCAGCCGTCGCAGCTCCTCCTCTCGCCCTTCCAGTCCTAAACCTGGAGACTGGGAGAGGTGCTCCATCCCGCACAGCGAGCTAGTGTCGCTTCAGGCCAAGGGATTTCTCCCTCAGGCCTATATGGTCCCGGTCCGAGCCGGACTCGCCACCTATAATGGCGGAGAGCAAGCGGAGAGCACCCCCAGTCCCTCCAAAGGAGAGCGGGTGTGCCTCGTCCCTTATCTAGTAAGAGGACTTGGATTTCCAATCCATCCATTTCTCCGTGGGCTTCTGGAGTTCTACGGCCTCCAGCTGCACGATCTCACGCCCGCCTCTATATTGCATATCGCGGGCTTCGTCGCTCTTTGCGAGCTATTCTTGGGTGTTGAGGCTCATTTCGCGCTGTGGAAGAGATTATTCTGTCTGGTGCCCCGCTCTCAAGAGGGGTCTATATATCAAGTGGGCGGAGCCGAAGTGTGGCGTATCGCCGGGACCGGATATCTATCCGGAACCCCAAAGAAGGCGTCCGAGGACTGGCCTTCGGAATGGTTTTATATAGATGATGTCCCGCTACCGGACCCTATCCGGGTCGGTCTCCCCGAATTCAACAGTGCTCCCTTAAAGAAACGCCTAAGCTGGCGTCCGCGGAGCTCTCAGAGAGAAAGCGACAGGGACGTCCTTCACCTGATGGGCCGGATAAGACTATTGGCTCATTCCGGACTAACCATGATTGGAGTCATGGCCGCATGCATTATGCGGGGGGTGCAGCCGCTTCAATATAGAGGCCACCCCATGTGGGATTTTAACGGGGAGGATGACGCCACCCGTTACGGTCGTAAGGGGCCAGCCTCAGCTGCCGCTCTAGTAAAGATCTTATCCTCTTTGTACAAGGGAGAAGAGGAGGAATTCCTCCGCGTCAACCCGCAGGGCGGATTTAGTATGTACAACCCCCCGAGTTGGGTAAGTGAACAATTGTGCCTGCCCATCCGCTTTATATTCCCATGATTAAATATGTAGTCCAACGATTTCAACGCAGGAACTGCGTCAGGAAGTAAAGGATATAAACAGCCGTCCCCCACAACCCGAGGATCCAGAACGGTCCCTCGATCCGGACTCCGAAGAGGATCCGGATATATCGGTGGAGTTGATTGACGGGGTGTTTCATCAGTTAAGCAAGGACAATACCTTGGTGGCCATTACGGCTGATTACCCAGGGTTAATCCCGGCCTCCCAGGTAACAGAGAGCGGAGTCTCATCCCTTTGAGAAGGAATCCATTCTCACGCATTTCAGTTTTCCTGACACGACCGTGTTTTGCAGGGGAGGTTTCCAAGGCGGGAGGCCGAACCTGCGGCGGCTAGCCAACGAGGGGCCGCAGGGCCCCGTGGGGCAAAAAGGAATGTAGTCCGGACTGGGACGCCGGCGCAAAGGTATAGCGCATCCTCTTTTTCCCTGGTGTTATTTCTTCAGGGCATATTAACGTTCGTGCTATCTTCAGGACGAAGAGACCTCGCCGGACTACATCCGGAGAGGTTGCCAACCGCGCCTCCACCAGCCAGGCTCCAACGCCTGGCCCGGAAGCGGGAGCGAACACGAGGCGCGCACCGGACGCTCCTCCGACAGAGGATGCGGACAGGCTGTCTGCCACCAATTCCGAGGTGGAGAGTGCCATGAACCACAGGCGTCGCCGGACAGTTCTTCGCGACGCTTGTTTCTCCCGAGAGGCATTAGATGCCTTCAATTCGGGAGATGCGTACCTCCGTGCCGCTCAAAATGGTTTAACCAGAGCCACGGAGCAATATGTAAAAGACATACGGGTAAGAAAATTTTGGTAAATATATATGTATATACCAGTAGCCCCCGAGACTTGAAACAGTTAGAGTAACTGGTTTAAGGATCATTTGTTATGCAGGTTCTTACAGAGAAGAATACCGTACTGTCCCAGGAGCTGAAAGAGTGCAAAGCCCAACTGGAGGCCGCACTAGCCGCGGCAGGGGAGCCTAAAGAGACCCCCTCTGGTAAGATACACTTCGAAAGATTAATATCTTGCGAAGTGCGGCGTGGGTATGAATCTGCCAAATCATATTGCAGATGGCGCCGGACTGGATCCGGAGAGGCAACAACTCTTACGCCGGCTAAAGGCCGGTGAGAGTATGTTGACAAGGGTGAGGCGGGAGAAGAATGAGCTTCAGGATGCCAACACCAAGCTGGACGTTGAACTTAAAGATGTTCGTGGCCAGCTGTCGGACTCTACTAAGGAGAATCAGCGGCTTCGACGCGGCATATTTAGTAAGTGCTTAAGCGAATCTTTGAAAGAAAAGAGTTCGGCGAGGAAGTCGACTAACAGAGTAATGTCTGTAGGTATGCTAACGGGTCGTCCTGCAGAGGAGATGCCCGGTTCTACGGGTGACCTTCTTCCCGAGCTCTCGCAACTGCACGAGCGAGTTCGGCAGGCGATGCGAGGCGTTGCCCAAGCCTTATGGCCTTCCCACTCCATGCCCGAGGGCCTTGGAGAGCTTTCGGAGAAGCTTAAGGGAGCTCGGCGGCGCTTCCGGTTGTGGAAGATATCGGCCTGCCGACAAGGCGCTAGGGAGGCCTGGGCCATGGTGAAGACGCGGTACACGAAGTCTGACCCAAACCACATGGCCGAGGTCGGACCTGTGGGGCCTGACGGGAAGGAGATCCCTGTAAGCTTAGTGTACGGCCAAGTAGAATTGGCCGCAAAGTATTCCCAGCAGGACTGTAAGTTAGACAGCCTGTTAGATGGTATTGAAGAGGAATACAATCAGTCAGAGTGACTATGTAATTTTTAATTGACATGTGTAATGCCTTCTAGCCGGATTGTAGATCGTTTGTCGTTGCCGACCTTTTCGCTTCAACCTCAGGACCTGACGGTCCGGAGTGTGTCCGAATACCCTACCGGTTATGTAAGAACCGGGGTATGCATGGAGACCAGGCGTAGGGGTCATTAGTGCTTTATCAGACAAGTGCCCAACTAGTTATGTTATATTACATGGTTAGTAAGAAACATCTTCCAGAGAGAATAGTTCCGTTAGGGGTTCCTTTCTCTGGGAGGCATGCCCTAAAGTGCATGTCCGGACTGCAAACGCAGGAAAATCATCTGGGGGCATATACATAAATAAGTAAAAAAGGTCATCTTTTAGTTCACCGACCGAATATTCCCTTAAGAACGCTAGCTTTCGGCTTCACCCAGTCTGAGGTACACATCCGGCTGATCCGGCAGTAACAATCGCAGAGGTGCTCCCTTTACCACCTAGCCGAACAATCGGGAACGTAGGGGTAAGCACAGGAGCCAGGCAACCCAGCTTGGCCAAAACTTAAGTCATATCGATGCATATAATGGTGAAGAAAAGGTACATGCGGAAGTTTGACACATGTGGTGGGCGTGAAGCCCGTATAAATAAGCTTCTGTTAAAGAAGCCCCCAGGTTTAATGAGCGCGAGTAGCACTTCACTTGAGGAGCCTTTAAGGGCTATAAAAGAGAAGAGGGGAAGGAGAGAAATGTAAGACAGAAAATGTAAAAAATGGACAGAGGAAGGAGACAAACACAGAGTCCGGCGCTAGGCATAGAATCTTCGGAGACGGGCTGCGTTCCATGGGTTCGGCTCGAGTCGGTTATCCGACGCATCTCGCAGGCGGTATGCTCCACCAGTCAGGACTTGGTCGATTATGAAGGGACCTTCCCACTTGGGCTTCAGCTTGTCCTTTTTCTTGTCCGGCAGGCGTAGAACTAATTCGCCAACGTTGTAGCTTTTGGCCCGCACTTCTCTGCTTTGATATCTTCGAGCCTGCTGTTGATAGAATGCGGAACGGGCTTTTGCCACGTCGCGCTCCTCCTCTAAGGCGTCCAAACTGTCCTGCCGATCGAGCTCGGCCTCCCTTTCTTCGTACATGCGCACTCGAGGTGAGTCATGAATTATGTCGCAGGGCAAGACTGCCTCTGCGCCGTACACCATAAAAAATGGTGTGTATCCGGTGGTGCGGTTCGGCGTGGTCCGCAGCCCCCAGAGTACGGAGTCGAGCTCCTCTACCCAGTGCGTGTTAGATTCCTTGAGGGACCGCACTAATCTGGGTTTGATGCCGCTCATGATGAGACCATTTGCACGTTCGACCTGACCGTTAGTTTGTGGGTGATAGACGGAAGCATAATCGAGCTTGATGCCCATGTTTTTGCACCAGAGTTTTACCTCATCGGCCGTAAAGTTCGTGCCGTTATCGGTGATGATGCTGTGGGGGACGCCATAACGGTGTACGACCCCGGATATAAAGTCTATCACAGGTCCGGATTCGGCCGTCTTAACAGGCTTGGCTTCTATCCATTTGGTGAACTTATCCACCATGACCAGTAAGTATTTTTTCTTGTGGGTTCCGCCTTTAAGGGGTCCCACCATGTCAAGCCCCCAGACCGCGAAAGGCCAAGTGATGGGGATAGTTTGGAGGGCGGTGGGTGGCATATGGCTTTGGTTTGCAAAAAGCTGGCAACCGACGCATTTATGGACCAAGTCCTGAGCGTCCGCCCGGGCCGTCGGCCAATAAAAGCCTGTACGGAAAGCCTTGCTTACAAGGGACCGGGCTGCGGCGTGATGGCCACCGAGTCCGGCATGAATTTCAGCCAGCAGGTTCCGCCCTTCCTCTTCGGAGATGCACCTTTGAAGGACTCCGGTAGTGCTTTTCTTGTAAAGTTCTCCCTCATGGACTTTATAGGCTTTAGATCGCCGCACTATACAGCGTGCCTCGTTTTGGTCCTCTGGGAGTTCCTGCCTAGTAAGGTAGGCTAGGAATGGTTCTGTCCACGGGGCGATAACGGCCATTAGTACGTGGGCTGAGGTTGTTATTTCATTGGCAGAGCCTCCGATTATGTCAGATTGTTCGGCGTCGGACAGTGCGGTTGGGTCCGGACTAATATTGCCATGTTCCCCTTCCCATACTACGGATGGCTTGAACAGCCTTTCCAGGAAGATGTTGGGGGGGACCGCATCGCGTTTTGCGCCGATGCGTGCCAGGACGTCTGCCGCCTGATTGTTTTCTCGGGCTATATGGTGAAATTCGAGCCCTTCAAACCGAGCTGACATTTTGAGGACGGCGTTGCGGTAAGCTGCCATTTTTGGATCCTTGGCATCGAAGTCTCCATTTATTTGGGATATCGCGAGGTTCGAATCCCCGCGCACCTCTAGGCGTTGAATGCCCATGGATACTGCCATCCGGAGACCATGTAAAAGGGCCTCATATTCGGCTGCATTGTTGGAGTCCGTGTACATAATCTGGAGTACATATTGAACTGTGTCTCCTGTGGGGGACGTCAAAACGACGCCGGCCCCTAGTCCGGCCAACATTTTGGAACCGTCGAAGTGCATGATCCAGTTTGAATATGTGCCGTACTCTTTAGGGAGTTCGGCCTCCGTCCATTCTGCGACGAAGTCGGCCAAAACTTGCGACTTGATAGCTCGCCGTGGCCTATAAGTTATGTCGAACGGGAGGAGCTCGATGGCCCATTTTGCAATCCGGCCCGTTGCGTCACGGTTGTTTATAATATCATTGAGTGGTACTTCCGATGCTACTGTGATTGAACACTCTTGAAAGTAGTGTCGTAGCTTCCGGGATGCCATGAATACCGCATATGCAATCTTTTGATAATGTGGGTACCGTGATTTGCATGGGGTGAGGACAGTGGACACATAGTAAACCGGCTTTTGAAGGGGGAATTTGTGTCCGTCCGTTTCCCGCTCGACGACGAGTACTGCGCTGACAACTTGATGGGTTGCTGCAATGTACAATAGCATTGGTTCGCCGATGTTTGGCGCGGCCAGGACGGGGTTTGTTGCCAATATGGCTTTTATTTCCTCGAGTCCGGCCGTGGCGGCGTCCGTCCACTCGAAGTGTTCGGTGCGCCGAAGGAGGCGATAGAGGGGTAGCGCCTTTTCTCCCAACCGGGAGATAAAGCGGCTTAGAGCCGCCACGCATCCGGTTAATTTTTGTATTTGTTTGAGGTCCTTTGGGATATCCAATTGTGACAAAGCTCGGATCTTGGCTGGATTTGCTTCGATTCCCCTACCGGATACAATGAAGCCCAAGAGCTTTCCGGCTGGAACGCCGAAAACGCATTTTTCCGGATTTAGCTTGATGTCATATGCTCGGAGGTTGTCAAATGTAAGCCTCAAGTCGTCTACTAGAGATTCGACATGTCTTGTTTTTACGACCACATCATCCACGTATGCCTCTACTGTTTTGCCGATCTGGTTTGCCAGACATGTCTGAATCATGCGCTGATATGTTGCGCCGGCGTTTTTGAGCCCGAAAGGCATTGTGTTGAAGCAGAATGGGCCGTATGGGGTGATGAATGCCGTTGCGGCTTGGTCTGACTCGGCCATCTTGATTTGATGGTAACCGGAGTATGCGTCGAGGAAGCACAACGAATCGTGTCCTGCAGTGGCGTCGATAATTTGATCGATGCGGGGGAGGGGGAAGGGATCCTTTGGGCAGGCCTTGTTGAGGTCTTTGAAGTCAACGCACAGGCGCCAGGATTTGTCCTTCTTTGGTACCATCACCAAGTTTGCTAGCCAGTCCGGATGTTTTATATCTCTGATGAATCCGGCCTCCAATAGTTTGGCTAGCTCCTCTCCCATTGCCTGTCTCTTGGGTTCAGAGAAACGCCGAAGGGCTTGTTTGACAGGTTTGAATCCTTTTAGGATATTTAAGCTGTGTTCGGCCAGCCTGCGTGGGATTCCTGGCATGTCCGAAGGGTGCCATGCAAAAATGTCCCAGTTCTCCCGTAGGAATTCTCGCAGTGCGGCGTCTACATCGGGGTTTAATTGTGCCCCGATGGAAGCTGTTTTATTGGGGTCCGTTGGATGGACCTGGAATTTGACTATTTCATCCGCTGGTTTAAAGGAGGTGGACTTGGATCTTTTGTCGAGTATCACATCGTCCCTGTTTACCGTGGAGCGCAGCGTAGTCAGTTCCTCAGCCGCTAGGGCTTCGGACAGTGCCTCAAGGGCCAGTGCGGCTGTCTTGTTTTCGGCGCGGAGTGCTATGTCCGGATCACTAGCGAGAGTGATGATTCCGTTCGGCCCGGGCATCTTGAGCTTCATGTACCCGTAATGGGGTATTGCTTGGAAGATTGTAAACGCTTCCCGCCCCAGCAGAGCATGGTATCCGCTGCTGAACGGGGCCACTTGGAATGTGACCTCTTCGGACCTATAATTATCCGGCGTGCCGAACACCACATCTAGTGTGATTTTTCCTGTACAGCGTGCTTCCCGACTGGGGATTATTCCTCTGAAGGTTGTGCTGCTTCGCTCAATGCGGTTCCAGTCTATTTCCATTTTTTGAAGGGTTTCCTCATAAATGAGGTTCAATCCGCTGCCTCCATCCATGAGTACCTTGGTGAGGCGAAAGCCGTCCACTATAGGACTGAGTACCAATGCGGCTGGTGCTCGAGCTGTTCGGAATTTAGGTTCGTCGCTGGCATTAAAGGTAATAGCCGTGTCACTCCATGGGTTTATTGTTGCTACTTGATAGACTTTGGCGAAGCTGCGGAGTGTTCTTTTTCGCATTTTATTTGATGCGAAAGTCTCGAAGACTGTTAAGACTGTACTGGAGTCCCTGAGGTGGCTTTCTGCGGCCTCCGGAATTAGGAGATCTTCGCCCCTTTTGGCCACCTGCCGGAGTATCCAACATGCTCTAAGGCTATGAGTTGGTGTGGCGTCCTCTGTACTATGAATTTTACAGGGTCCATTAAGCCATCCTCCAGTACGGTTCCATGCCCTCCAGTACCGGTTCATGTTCACTTCTTTCCTGTAAATCTTCTACATGCCTTTTACTCTCTGTCGAAATTTCATTTATTTGGAGTTGTTTTGGTTGGGTTAAAAAAGGCTCAAGTTTGAATTTAATTCAAACCTTGGATTATTTTACTCTACCTCTAAAATTGCCAAGTCATTCATTCAAATCATGTATAACCAGGACTCCATATATATTCTGCCTCTGAGCCTTTCCTTCCCAAACCCCTGCCCTTTTCAATCTGGTACGGTGTCTATTTGTTTTTAGGCAGAATATAAGAAAGGAAGGAAGGCCTCAATCCCAGCCGAAGCCCACCTGGGACTTTCTTTCCCCGGCCCAGCCAAGCCGAACGGCCACCTGCTCCCTCCCTCACGGCTTCTCCTTCCTCCAGAGTATAGTAGCAGCAACGCCGTGAGCAGGAGGCTCACGGACGTCGAGGTCTCGCCGTCCGCACCCCTCCTATCCACCTATAAGAAGTCCCGCTTGGCGTCCGTGCCCCTAGGGTTTCCCTCTCGCCGTTGCCACCCTTTTCCTCCCCTCTGTTTCTCCTTCTTCATAAGGAAACAGAGGAGCAGAGACCCATCGAGCGCGTTCCGCCGTCGTTTGTGAGGCCTCCTCGTCGTCTTCTTCAACTTCAAGCAAGTCCAGGAGCAAGAAGGGTCCAAGGGAGCCGCGATCTTCTTCCTCTACTTCGTCTGTTCCTCTGCGTCTCCAAGTCCCGCTCCTGGTGTCCTCCCCTGCTTCCTTCTTCCTTGGACATGAACCGCGTCGGGTTCAGAGGTCGTCCGCGTCGCCGCTGGTTCGTCTCCGTGGCCGTCAGCGTGTCCTAGGGTGAGCTAGGTATACCTGCTTCCCTCCCTTTTCTTCCTGTCGCGTTTAGGTCATCGGAGTCACTACTAGATCTATGCCATCATCGTGCCCTCGCTGCTCCGGTGAATCTCTGAAACTTTTAGAGAAACGCTGTCGTGCCCCATCGGATCTTGTCCCCGCTCGCCTCGCTCGGTCCCCTGCTTCGCTTCACCTCGTCGCCTCGCTGCAGCCTTGCCTCAAGTGCCGCACGCACGCCCCGCTGCATGCCTGCACGCCCCGCCGTTGCCATGGCCGTGGCCGAGCGCCTCGACCTGCAAGCCCGGCCCTATCTCTCTGTCTTGCTCCGCTTGGTTGAGACCCAATGCATGCATCTTCAGCGAGTCCACACACTTCACCAACACTCATAGAAGCCCCGCATGCACGCGAGCATCTTGCAGTGCACCCCCCTCCTTTCTCCGCACCCGCGCCATGCTCACGTCCTTGCCAGTTTTTCTTCGCTCACGCCCAGCAGCTGCCGCATAGTCGCACGTCGTGCCTCGGCCGGGACGAGCTTCTGCTTGAGGCTTATGCTCCGGCCCCTCTCGTAGCTCTCCGTAAGCACGCGTGCACCATCTTCTGTTTCCGCACGCCCGCCGCAGGTACATAACCCCAACGGCCGTCGCTTTTGCCTGCCCTCGCCGTCTGTTGTCGCCGTGCAGCCATGGCCAAGCTCGACCCGTTCCTGTATAGCTCAAAATAGCATGGGAGCTCGTTCTATCATGAACGCATACCTGTTAAAAATATGGTTTAGGCAGAACAATACCAAATTTGAAATATGCATATGGGGGATTTTTCGGAATTGTTGTTTGTGTTTCCGGCCTCATTTAAACTTGCCTAAATAGGTAGTTTGCATATGCTTCACCTCTTGACATGTTAACAACATTTTAATCTTGACTTGCATCATACTGGGTTGTGCATCATGTCATGTTATGCATGTTTGTTTACTATGTTGTGTGCTTCTTTCCGGTGTTGCTTCTTCGGGTTGGTTTCGATAACGTCGCATTTGTGAGGAACCGTTCGACTACGTCCGTTTGTCTTCTTCATGGACTCGTTCTTCTTCCTTGCGGGATTTCAGGCAAGATGACTGTCGGTGTCAAAACCGGCGGATCTCGGGTAGGGGGTCCCGAACTGTGCGTCTAGGCCGGATGGTAACTGGAGACAAGGGACACAATGTTTTACCCAGGTTCGGGCCCTCTCGATGGAGGTAAAACCCTACGTCCTGCTTGATTAATATTGATGATATGGGTTGTACAAGAGTAGATCTACCATGAGATCAAGGAGGCTAAACCCTAATAGCTAGCCTATGGTATGATTGTTGTATGATGAAGTTGTTCTACGGACTAAACCCCTCCGGTTTATATAGACACCGGAGAGGGTTAGGGTTACACCAAGTCGGTTACAATGGTAGGAGATCTTGAATATCCGCATCGCCAAGCTTGCCTTCCACGCCAAGGAAAATCCCATCCGGACACGGGACGGAGTCTTCAATCTTGTATCTTCATAGTCCTAGAGTTCGGCTGAAGGTATAGTCCGGCTACCCGGACACCCCCTAATATAGGACTCCATCAGTAGCCCCCGAACCAGGCTTCAATGACGACGAGTCCGGCGCGCAGATTGTCTTCGGCATTGCAAGGCGGGTTCTCCTCCAAATTCCGTGTACCTGCTAAATAATGTCCGATTTTCGTAATGTAGCGCACCTTGGCTTCCACGCCCAATAATGGCCGTCTTCCACGTGTCAAACGAATGTGAAAAGTCAGGGTGTTTTTACATTCACACCCCTAGCCGCATAAATGAGCCACCTATTTAATGGGATGGGGATTCAGATCCAAACCACACCTTCTTCTCTCCGCGAGTAATCATCAGAGCGCCTCCAGCAAAGGTTCATTCCAACATGGCCAGCCGTCGCAGCTCCTCCTCTCGCCCTTCCAGTCCTAAACCTGGAGACTGGGAGAGGTGCTCCATCCCGCACAGCGAGCTAGTGTCTCTTTAGGCCAAGGGATTTCTCCCTCAGGCCTATATGGTCCCGGTCCGAGCCGGACTCGCCACCTATAATGGCGGAGAGCAAGCGGAGAGCACCCCCTGTCCCTCCAAAGGAGAGCGGGTGTGCCTTGTCCCTTATCTAGTAAGAGGACTTGGATTTCCAATCCATCCATTTCTCCATGGGCTTCTGGAGTTCTACAGGCTCCAGCTGCACGATCTCACGCCTGCCTCTATATTGCATATCGCGGGCGTCGTCGCTCCTTGTGAGCTATTCTTGGGTGTTGAGGCTCATTTCGCGTTGTGGAAGAGATTATTCTGTCTGGTGCCCCGCTCTCAAGAGGGGTCTATATATCAAGTGGGCGGAGCCGAAGTGTGGCGTATTGCCGGGACCAGATATCTATCTGGAACCCTAAAGAAGGCGTCCGAGGACTGGCCTTCGAAATGGTTTTATATAGATGATGTCCCGCTACCGGACCCTATCTGGGTCGGTCTCCCCGAATTCAACAGTGCTCCCTTAAAGAAATGCCTAAGCTGGCGTCCGCGGAGCTCTTAGAGAGAAAGCGACAGGGACGTCCTTCACCTGATGGGCCGGATAAGACTATTGGCTCATTCCGGACTAACCATGATTGGAGTCATGGCCGCATGCATTATGCGGGGGGGTGCAGCCGCTTCAATATAGAGGCCACCCCATGTGGGATTTTAACGGGGAGGATGACGCCACCCGTTACGGTCGTAAGGGGCCAGCCTCAGCTGCCGCTCTAGTAAAGATCTTATCCTCTTTGTACAAGGGAGAAGAGGAGGAATTCCTCCGCGTCAACCCATAGGGTGGATTTAGTATGTACAACCCCTCGAGTTGGGTAAGTGAACAATTGTGCCTGCCCATCCGCTTTATATTCCCATGATTAAATATGTAGTCCAACAATTTCAACGCAGGAACTGCGTCAGGAAGTAAAGGATATAAATAGCCGTCCCCCACAACCCGAGGATCCAGAACGGTCCCTCGATCCGGACTCCGAAGAGGATTCGGATATATCGGTGGAGTTGATTGACGGGGTGTTTCATCAGTTAAGCAAGGACAATACCCTGGTGGCCATTACGACTGATTACCCAAGGTTAATCCCGGCCTCCCAGGTAACAGAGAGCGGAGTCTCATCCCTTTGAGAAGGAATCCATTCTCACGCATTTCAGTTTTCCTGACCGTGTTTTGCAGGGGAGGTTTCCAAGGCGGGAGGCCGAACCTGCGACGGCTAGCCAACGAGGGGCTGCAGGGCCCCGTGGGGCAAAAAGGAATGTAGTCCGGACTAGGACGCCGGCGCAAAGGTATAGCGCATCCTATTTTTCCCTGGTGTTATTTCTTCAGGGCATATTAACGTTTGTGCTATCTTCAGGACGAAGAGACCTCGCCGGACTACATCCGGAGAGGTTGCCAACCGCGCCTCCACCAGCCAGGCTCCAATGCATGGCCCGGAAGCGGGAGCGAACACGAGGCGCGCACCGGACGCTCCTCCGACAGAGGATGCGGACATGCTGTCTGCCACCAATTCCGAGGTGGAGAGTGCCATGAACCACAGGCGTCGCCGGACAGTTCTTCGCGATGCTTGTTTCTCCCGAGAGGCATTAGATGCCTTCAATTCGGGAGATGCGTACCTTCATGCCGCTCAAAATGGTTTAACCAGAGCCACGGAGTAATATGTAAAAGACATACGGGTAAGAAAATTTTGGTAAATATATATGTATGTACCAGTAGCCCCCGAGACTTGAAACAGTTAGAGTAACTGGTTTAAGGATCATTTCTTATGCAGGTTCTTACAGAGAAGAATACCGTACTGTCCCAGGAGCTGAAAGAGTGCAAAGCCCAACTGGAGGCCGCACTAGCCGCGGCAAGGGAGCCTAAAGAGACCCCCTCTGGTAAGATACACTTCGAAAGATTAATATCTTGCAAAGTGCGGCGTGGGTATGAATCTGCCAAATCATATTGCAGATGGCGCCGGACTAGATTCAGAGAGGCAACAACTCTTACGCCGGCTAAAGGCCGGTGAGAGTATGTTGACAAGGGTGAGGCGGGAGAAGAATGAGCTTTAGGATGCCAACACCAAGATGGACATTGAACTTAAAGATGTTCGTGGCCAGCTGTCGGACTCTACTAAGGAGAATCATCGGCTTCGACGCGGCATATTTAGTAAGTGCTTAAGCGAACCTTTGAAAGAAAAGAGTTCGGCGAGGAAGTCGACTAACAGAGTAATGTCTGTAGGTATGCTAACGGGTCATCCTGCAGAGGAGATGCCTGGTTCTATGGGTGACCTTCTTCTCGAGCTCTCGCAACTGCACGAGCGAGCTCGGCAGGCGATGCGAGGCGTTTCCCAAGCCTTATGGCCTTCCCACTCCATGCCCAAGGGCCTTGGAGAGCTTTCGGAGAAGCTTAAGGGAGCTCGGCGGCGCTTCCAGTTGTGGAAGATATTGGCCTGCCGACAAGGCGCTAGGGAGGCCTGGGCCATGGTGAAGACGCGGTACGCAAAGTCTGACCCAAACCACATGGCCGAGGTCGGACCTGTGGGGACTGACGGGAACGAGATCCCTGTAAGCTTAGTGTACGGCCAAGTAGAATTGGCCGCAAAGTATTCCCAGCAGGACTGTAAGTTAGACAGCCTGTTAGATGGTATTGAAGAGGAATACAATCAGTCAGAGTGACTATGTAATTTTTAATTGACATGTGTAATGCCTTCTAGCCGGATTGTAGATCGTTTGTCGTTGCCGACCTTTTCGCTTCAACCTCAGGACCTGACGGTCCGGAGTGTGTCCGAATACCCTACCGGTTATGTAAGAACCAGGGTATGCATGGAGACCAGGCATAGGGGTCATTAGTGCTTTATCAAACAAGTTCCCAACTAGTTATGTTATATTACATGGTTAGTAAGAAACATCTTCCAGAGAGAATAGTGCCGTTAGGGGTTCCTTTCTATGGGAGGCATGCCCTAAAGTGCATGTCCGGACTACAAACACAGGAAAATCATCTGGGGGCATATACATAAATAAGTAAAAAGGTCATCTTTTAGTTCACCGACCGAATATTCCCTTAAGAACGCTAGCTTTCGGCTTCACCCAGTCTGAGGTACACATCCGGCTGATCCGGCAGTAACAATCGCAGAGGTGCTCCCTTTACCACCTAGCCGAACAATCGGGAACGTAGGGGTAAGCACAGGAGCCAGGCAACCCAGCTTGGCCAAAACTTAAGTCATATCGATGCCATATAATGGTGAAGAAAAGGTACATGCGGAAGTTTGACACACGTGGTGGGCGTGAAGCCCGTATAAATAAGCTTCTGTTAAAGAAGCCCCCAGGTTTAATGAGCGCGAGTAGCACTTCACTTGAGGAGCCTTTAAGGGCCATAAAAGAGAAGAGGGGAAGGAGAGAAATGTAAGACAGAAAATGTAAAAAATGGACAGAGGAAGGAGACAAACACAGAGTCCGGCGCTAGGCATAGAATCTTTGGAGACGGGCTGCGTTCCATGGGTTCGGCTCGAGTCGGTTATCCGACGCATCTCGCAGGCGGTATGCTCCACCAGTCAGGACTTGGTCGATTATAAAGGGACCTTCCCACTTGGGCTTCAACTTGTCCTTTTTCTTGTCCGGCAGGCGTAGAACTAATTCGCCAACGTTGTAGCTTTTGGCCCGCACTTCTCTGCTTTGATATCTTCGAGCCTACTGTTGATAGAATGCGGAACGGGCTTTTGCCATGTCGCGCTCCTCCTCTAAGGCGTCCAAACTGTCCTGCCGATCGAGCTCGGCCTTCCTTTCTTCGTACATGCGCACTCGAGGTGAGTCATGAATTATGTCGCAGGGCAAGACTGCCTCTGCGCCGTACACCATAAAAAATGGTGTGTATCCGGTGGTGCGGTTCGGCGTGGTCCGCGGCCCCCAGAGTACGGAGTCGAGCTCCTCTACCCAGTGCGTGTTAGATTCCTTGAGGGACCGCACTAATCTGGGTTTGATGCTGCTCATGATGAGACCATTTGCACGTTTGACCTGACCGTTAGTTTGTGGGTGATAGACGGAAGCATAATCGAGCTTGATGCCCATGTTTTTGCACCAGAGTTTTACCTCATCGGCCGTGAAGTTCATGCCGTTATCGGTGATGATGCTGTGGGGGACGCCATAACGGTGTACGACCCCGGATATAAAGTCTATCATAGGTCCGGATTCGGCCGTCTTAACAGGCCTGGCTTTTATCCATTTGGTGAACTTATCTACCATGACCAATAAGTATTTTTTCTTGTGGGTTCCGCCTTTAAGGGGTCCCACCATGTCAAGCCCCCAGACCACGAAAGGCCAAGTGATGGGGATAGTTTGGAGGGCGGTGGGTGGCATATGGCTTTGGTTTGCAAAAAGCTGGCAACCGACGCATTTATGGACCAAGTCCTGAGCGTCCGCCCGGGCCGTCGGCCAATAAAAGCCTGTACGGAAAGCCTTGCTTACAAGGGACCGGGCTGCGGCGTGATGGCCACTGAGTCCGGCATGAATTTCAGCCAGCAGGTTCCGCCCTTCCTCTTCGGAGATGCACCTTTGAAGGACTCCGGTAGTGCTTTTCTTGTAAAGTTCTCCCTCATGGACTTTATAGGCTTTAGATCGCCGCACTATACAACGTGCCTCGTTTTGGTCCTCTGGGAGTTCCTGCCTAGTAAGGTAGGCTAGGAATGGTTCTGTCCACGGGGCGATAACGACCATTAGTACGTGGGCTGAGGTTGTTATTTCATTGGCAGAGCCTCCGATTATGTCAGATTGTTCGGCGTCGGACAGTGCGGTTGGGTCCGGACTAATATTGCCATGTTCCCCTTCCCATACTACGGATGGCTTGAACAGCCTTTCCAGGAAGATGTTGGGGGGGACCGCATCGCGTTTTGCGCCGATGCGTGCCAGGACGTCTGCCGCCTGATTGTTTTCTCGGGCTATATGGTGAAATTCGAGCCCTTCAAACCGAGCTGACATTTTGAGGACGGTGTTGCGGTAAGCTACCATTTTTGGATCCTTGGCATCAAAGCCTCCATTTATTTGGGATATCGCGAGGTTCGAATCCCCGCGCACCTCTAGGCGTTGAATGCCCATGGATACTGCCATCCAGAGACCATGTAAAAGGGACTCATATTCGGCTGCATTGTTGGAGTCCGTGTACATAATCTGGAGTACATATTGAACTATGTCTCCTATGGGGGACGTCAAAACGACGCCGGCCCCTAGTCCGGCCAACATTTTGGAACCGTCGAAGTGCATGATCCAGTTTGAATATGTGCCGTACTCTTTAGGGAGTTCGGCCTCCGTCCATTCTGCGAGGAAGTCGGCCAAAACTTGCGACTTGATAGCTCGCCGTGGCCTATAAGTTATGTCAAACGGGAGGAGCTCGATGGCCCATTTTGCAATCCGGCCCATTGTGTCACGGTTGTTTATAATATCATTGAGTGGTACTATTTGCATGGGGTGAGGACAGTGGACACATAGTAAACCGGATTTTGAAGGGGGAATTTGTGTTCGTCCGTTTCCCGCTCGACGACGAGTACTGCGCTGACAACTTGATGGGTTGCTGCAATGTACAATAGCATTGGTTCGCCGATGTTTGGCGCGGCCAGGACGGGGTTTGTTGCCAATATGGCTTTTATTTCCTCGAGTCCGGCCGTGGCGGCGTCCGTCCACTCGAAATGTTCGGTGCGCCGAAGGAGGCGATAGAGGGGTAGCACCTTTTCTCCCAACCGGGAGATAAAGCGGCTTAGAGCCGCCACGCATCCGGTTAATTTTTGTATTTGTTTGAGGTCCTTTGGGATATCCAATTGTGACAAAGCTCGGATCTTGGCTGGATTTGCTTTGATTCCCCTACCGGATACAATGAAGCCCAAGAGCTTTCCGGCTGGAACGCTGAAAACGCATTTTTCCGGATTTAGCTTGATGTCATATGCTCGGAGGTTGTCAAATGTAAGCCTCAAGTCGTCTACTAGAGATTCGACATGTCTCGTTTTTACGACCACATCATCCACGTGTGCCTCTACTGTTTTGCCGGTCTGGTTTGCCAGACATGTCTGAATCATGCGCTGATATGTTGCACCGGCGTTTTTGAGCCCGAAAGGCATTGTGTTGAAGCAGAATGGGCCGTATGGGGTGATGAATGCCGTTGCGGCTTGGTCTGACTCGGCCATCTTGATTTGATGGTAATCGGAGTATGCGTCGAGGAAGCACAACGAATCGTGTCCTGCAGTGGCGTCGATAATTTGATCGATGCGGGGGAGGGGGAAGGGATCCTTTGGGCAGGCCTTGTTGAGGTCTTTGAAGTCAACGCACAGGCGCCAGAATTTGTCCTTCTTTGGTACCATCACCAAGTTTGCTAGCCAGTCCGGATGTTTTATATCTCTAATGAATCCGGCCTCCAATAATTTGGCTAGCTCCTCTCCCATTGCCTGTCTCTTGGGTTCAGAGAAATGCCGAAGGGCTTGTTTGACAGGTTTGAATCCTTTTAGGATATTTAAGCTGTGTTCGGCCAGCCTGCGTGGGATTCCTGGCATGTCCGAAGGGTGCCATGTAAAAATGTCCCAGTTCTGCCATAGGAATTCTCGCAGTGCGGCATATACATCGGGGTTTAATTGTGCCCCGATGGAAGCTGTTTTATTGGGGTCCGTTGGATGGACCTGGAATTTGACTATTTCATCCGCTGGTTTAAAGGAGGTGGACTTGGATCTTTTGTCGAGTATCACATCGTCCCTGTTTACCGTGGAGCGCAGCGTAGTCAGTTCCTCAGCCGCTAGGGCTTCGGACAGTGCCTCAAGGGCCAGTGCGGCTGTCTTGTTTTCGGCGCGGAGTGCTATGTCCGGATCACTAGCGAGAGTGATGATTCCGTTCGGCCCGGGCATCTTGAGCTTCATGTACCCGTAATGGGGTATTGCTTGGAAGATTGTAAACGCTTCCCGCCCCAGCAGAGCATGGTATCCGCTGCTGAACGGGGCCACTTGGAATGTGACCTCTTCGGACCTATAATTATCCGGCGTGCCGAACACCACATCTAGTGTGATTTTTCCTGTACAGCGTGCTTCCCAACTGGGGATTATTCCTATAAAGGTTGTGCTGCTGCGCTCAATGCGGTTCCTGTCTATTTCCATTTTTGAAGGGTTTCCTCGTAAATGAGGTTCAATCCGCTGCCTCCATCCATGAGTACCTTGGTGAGGCGAAAGCCGTCCACTATAGGACTGAGTACCAATGCGGCTGGTGCTCGAGCTGTTCGGAATTTAGGTTCGTCGTTGGCATTAAAGGTAATAGCCATGTCACTCCATGGGTTTATTGTTGCTACTTGATAGACTTCGGCGAAGCTGCGGAGTGTTCTTTTCGCATTTTATTTGATGCGAAAGTCTCGAAGACTGTTAAGATTGTAATGGAGTCCCTGAGGTGGCTTTCTGCGGCCTCCAGAATTAGGAGATCTTCGCCCCTTTTGGCCACCTGCCGGAGTATCCAACATGCTCTAAGGCTATGAGTTGGTGTGGCGTCCTCCGTACTATGAATTTTACAGGGTCCATTAAGCCATCCCTCCAGTACGGTTCCATGCCCTGTAGAGGGTTTTGGTTTTTTGGTTTTTAACCCGGGTGCCTGATGATGATGCACCCTTTTATTTCGGACGAGGTTTCTATTCAGGGCCGGATTGTCCAAAATTTAGTTTCGGTTTTCCGGGCGCTTTCCATCACACAATACTTTTGTACTATGGACGCCAAGTCAGCGAAGCATGTAAGATCACGATGACCTGTGGCGTTGAGGATTCCCTTGTCTGTGCAATTATTGCAGAAGATTTAGATTGCGTTTTCCTCGCGGCAGTCCTTTATCCTGTTCATAACCAGGAGGAACCTTGCCCAGTAATGATGTACTGTTTCTTCGGGCTTTTGCCTGATTTGGGATAGA